>NC_134360.1:221148875-221251375 GCF_048569485.1 Anomaloglossus baeobatrachus | reverse complement strand
ATAATATATTTGATTTGATTTGATTTGATTTGATTTGATATAGATAGATAGATAGATAGATAGATAATAGATAGATAGATGGATGGATAGAGGGATAGATAATAGATAGACAATAGAGGATAGAATGTTGCTTGGTTTTGTTAGAGAGTTGATGGGTTGCGGATGAGAATGTGACTTTCCTCTCAGAATTAGTCTGTAAATGATGGCATTATACCGTATTAATGAGCTTGTCACTTATGTTGTTTCTACAGTTGAGTTACTTTTTGCCTTTTCTCATTTTACGCCTTTTCCCTTTATCTCACTTCTGTATTAAACTCTATCTCAATGACTTGAAGTTCAAATTTTCTGCCTAATTATCGTAAAGACTTCCATGATACAAACTTGCGTTAAGTCTATGATCTTGGATAAAATGTAGCTTCATCTCAGATTTAAACAATTGGTTTCTAGATTACGAGACCTACTTTGGTCCCATAAAGCATTTTATGTTAATCCATTTTTTAATGTTTCATTTCATTACGTTACTTTGCACTTTTCGGAAGAAAGTTTTTACACCGCAGATCAATTTTACAGACCTATTTATCCAAATTATAATGGTGAAATGTTATTCTGTTGTCAGGGAATGACATCTGCTTGGAAAATTTGTATTCATTGCGCTTTTATAACCAGATAATAATGGAAAGATTCAGAGTCTTTTCTTGACAATAACGTCTAGAGCTCCACTTTCCGCTGCCAACTGCAACACGACAGATCAATAATCACAATGTTGTCTGCTTGGAAGATTAATATTTTGTACAGATGACTTGGGCGCAGGTTATAACCCTATGTAGGATTACAGGCTATATAACAAGCCAACTATAGCTGAAAGGTCGGAGATCACCGGTCAACGTCAAATGCATGAGTTGAACCGCTTGCACCTAGCGAATGGATCAGTTGTGGTCTTGGAACAGCGTTAAAGGATCTGTATTAGATCAAGATTTTTCCCAAAAATTTTAAAAAGTACAGTTTGTCAGAAAAGTGAGTACACCCCTCACATTTTAGTAAATATTTTGTTACAACTTGACATTGGACAACACAAGATCTGACTCTTTGACACAATGTAGTGTCAGTGTAAAGCTTGTATAGCAGTGTAAATTTGGTGTCTAGTAAATAACTCATCACAGCCATTCATCTCCAAACCACTGGCAACAAAAGTAAGCACACCCCTAAGTGAAAATGGCCAAACCGTGCCCTTGGTGTGAATAACTTTGAGGTCACAACTCAATACAATTCTATGAGAGCCTCGTTCTGGCCTCAATCTGCAGTTGATCTGGCCTCATCCTGACCTTGATATAGTCTTGTTTCGGCCTCATTCTGTACTCTATCTGTTCTCACCCTGACCTCATTTTGGCCTTGCTCTGGCATTGATCTGGCCTAATTCTTGCATTGATCTGGCCTAATTCTTGCATTGATCTGGCCTAATTCTTGCATTGATCTGGACTAATTCTTGCATTGATCTGGTCTCATTCTGGCATTGATCTGGTCTTGATCTGGCTTCATTCTAGCCTAAATAGGGCCTCAATCTGATCTCATTCTGGCCTCCATCTGGTCTTGTTCTGGCCTCATTCTTGCATTGATCTGGCCTCATTCTGGTCTCATTCTGGCATTGATCTGGCCTCGATTTGGCTTCATTCTGGCATCAATCTGACCTCATTCTGACCTCGATCTGGTCTTGTTCTGGCCTCATTCTGTCCTCTATCTGATCTCATCCTGACCTCGTTTTAGCCTTGCTCTGGCCTTATTCTGGCACTGATCTGGCCTCATCCTGACCTCGTTTTAGCCTTGCTCTGGCCTTATTCTGGCACTGATCTGGCCTCATCCTGACCTCGTTATGGCCTTGCTCTGGCCTCATTCTTGCATTGATCTGTCCTCATTCTGGTCTCATTGTGGCATTGATCTGTCCTCATTCTGGTCTCATTGTGGCATTGATCTGGCCTTGATCAGGCTTCATTCTGGCCTCAATCTGACCTCATCCTGACCTCATTTTGGCCTTGTTCTGGCCTAATTCTGTCTTTGATCTGGGCCAATTCTTGCATTGATCTGGCCTCATTCTTGCATTGATCTGTCCTCATTCTGGTCTCATTCTGGCATTGATCTGGCCTCAATATGTCCTGAATCTGACCTCATTTTGGCCTCGTTCTAGCCTTGTTCTGGCCTCGATCTGGCTTCATTCTGGCATTGATCTGGCCTCAATATGCCCTGAATCTGACCTCATTTTGGCCTCGTTCTAGCCTTGTTCTGGCCTCGATCTGGCTTCATTCTGGCATTGATCTGGCTTTTATCTGGCCTTGTTTTGGACTCAATCAGGCCTTGCTCTGGCCTCATTTGGGCATTGATCTCACCTCGATCTGGCCTCCTTCTGACCTTGAGCTGGCCATGCTATAGCTCTCATAGACTTGCACTGAACGTTTGTGATGTAAAGTCTGAGTCCTGGTTAGTCAGAAATTACTGGAATTTGATGGCTTTGCGGGATAGGAACAATGGCAAAATATGCTGAAAACGCTGGAGGGTAAGGATAAGACCTGGGGGCAGGAGACTTAGGGTTAAAGCACCACTCCAACACTGAATCAAAGAAAATGCTGGAGTGGTACTTTAACACATCCGTTTGCTGCAGATATATACCTGTATGATTGCAGGTGATGAGCGGCTTTAGTGTGTGCATTTCTTCACATTTCTCCGTCCATATGTTGGTGCACGTGCGTTTTACATCTGGTTGCGCGCACCCAGCCATCCCGACAGCCAGACCATTGTGTCAGACAGATAGATTTTTGCTCATCTCATCTGTAACAACAGTGTTGTTAGATAGGCGTAACTGCTGCTGCGAGTCAGACAATAGAATATCTGTCAAACTCATTGTGGTCTGTCAGAAAGACGTTCAGCGGCAGCGAGAAGATGGTGGAATATGTGTGATCTATGTACAGCACTTTATCATTTTAATCCCCGCGCTCTTCAGATGTTCCCAATGTATATAAGAGGCGGCTAGCTTTCCAGATAGATTGCCAGACTGATGTAAGTGGTATGATAGCATCGTCAATAACATGGCGGGGCAGCGATACACAGTTAAACATTAGCTGTCACCTTAACAATAACTTACCAGGATGACCCCGCTGAGAGGTGCAGACATCTAATGCAGCGTGCGCGCCTTTACAGCCGCAAAGTGGCGGGGAAATGGTGTTTAAGTGATGACGCGTTCTTGGACTGGTAGGGACCAGCAGACGCGGCGGCCATGATGTAACGCCGGAGGTCGCAGGAGGTCTTAAATGAGTCAATTCAAAAAAAGTAACATTGTACAAAAATATATATAAATCGGGGTGTGAATACTTTTACAGTCAGTTTGAGATTCTTCCCAGTGCATCTAAAGTAAAAAAGAAATTGCAAATTTTATAAGAAGGGGAGAAGCCCAATGTGGTCCCCCCATCTTCCATAGTCTGCAAGAAAAGAAGGAAGAGAGAGTAGATTAATACGTGTGTAAAGGATCAGACTACAGAGGATTTGTCTGTAGTCTGTAGCCATAGAAACACATAAGTCTGCAGAAGAGCAGCACTTCTTATCATTAGCTGAAGGCTCCATGATGACTAAACAGGCATGAGATAAGGAAACCAGTGGCCATCAGTTCAGCTCATGCGGCTGTAATTCAGTCCTCCTGGCCCCTGGTTGGAGCAGTGTCACGGGTGTGTCACAGGTGATAGACAGTCCTGTGGTGTCTGGCAATAGAAGGTCACATTGTTTGGCTGCACAAACTGCTCCCTGACCTTCTATACTTTCTCCTTGGTTTTCATCCTTTCCCCTCTAGGACTCTGCAGATTTCCTCAGCCTGTCAGCTGCTGTTCATCAGTAATTTCCTTTGTTTTTATATACCTTCACTTCCTATTGCTGGTGATATTTGATTAATTTTTCTCAGGTCTTCAGTGCAAGCAGGCGGCTTGCATACATATTGAGAATCTTTGAGGTTGTTGCAGCGTCTCTCCCTGAAACAACCAGAGATAAGTTGTTTGTTGTTTCCTTCCCTTGTTTGTTATCCCTGTGTGTCCTTTAGCGCCTAGTGAGGTTAACAAAGAACTCATCCCATCCCCTCCCTACCTAGGGCCCAGATCAGGGTCAGCCTAGGGTCAGGTATCCGACTCGGCGCATAGGTGCAGAACCTATCCAGGGCGGTGAGGGAACCCAGGGCCCAGTGGTAGGCTAAGTTAGGGGTCACCATCTCTCCTTTCCTAGACACAGGGTTTCCTTTCCTTTCGCTATTTGCTTGGTACTTCCCCATATCTTGTGTGACAGGCAGTGACCTATCTATCTGGTTTACAAAGGTTCACACTTGTGGATAACCAATATGCCCAATCTTTCCCCCAGCATCATACATTGCGTTTGGGACACCTTTAGCCGGTCAGAGGTTTCCACCGGTGACTTCTAATTTGCATGACCACCTTAAAGGAACTGTCCATCTATAATATTTTAGCATTTTTAAGAATAGACTGGATTCTGTGCCTCAGTAGATGCGTCGCCCTATTTCTGGCTGGATGGATTAGTTCTCTGCAGTGACTGGCGGTACCAATCACATGCCTGGCCGGCCAGAAGAGTAAGAATGAGACGGGCCAAGACCATGAACTGCCTGAAAAGGAGCGTAGGGTGATCCATAAGGAGAGTATACTTATGTATATAAAATTTTTGGAAAAAATTTCTGGATGCACAATTCTTTTAAGTCACTTTCTTGGAAAGTTAGTGGTGGTCACTACTGAGAATCATATATTGCTTCCACTGCAAATGCAAAATGTATCATCAGAGTCCTGTTAACCCAACAAAAGATGGGTGTCCTTCTGTTATGTATGAGGACACTGTCAGCAGCTGTTGCCTATAATATAAGCTTCATATTATTGCAATGTGACACTATGGACAATGCACACAATGAGATACATTGGGGCCGTCGGGTTGGTGGTCACATTGGGAAATACTCCATCATATACTACTGATAGGAGGCTGACACGTCATACCAGCCGAAAAATCCTGCAAACATCTCCCCAGAACGTCTTATGGCTGCACGGGGTAATGTAAAGCGCTCGTGTGATAATTATACATTTCAGGTGACTTTACCTTTGCAAATTTAATCGACAAGATGTTTCCTCCCTGGGCGATAGCTTCTTGGCAGACGTATGAAAGGGATTGGAGCTCCTTTATTAGTGAATGCAGCCCTTATTTATGTGCTTTGAAGTGCAGGTAACGTATGCAGATATTTATGTAGAAGACTTTCGGTTACTTCCGCGGGCGATAGTATTGTAATATTAAGCACACCCCTGTTTACTCTTATGTAAAGGTCCTTCATATATCAAAGCACTCATGAAATATGCAATGTTCTGCCACGTCATGACCCAGACACAATTCACTTTAAAAATACTCAGGTTAAATTTGTGATATGTAAAATTCCGTCTGGATCTACCAAAATACTAACAATAGAAATACTTATTGGGGGCTCCAAAAGGTCCCGAGTCTTCACAGATCAGGGCTCTGGAGCGCCTATTTCCAGGAGCTTTGCTTGTGTGGATGGGTGATTGGTGGATCCGTGATACCTTGCATTTATGCTACAACCTCTTTACGTAATCTTTCCCTGAGTTCTGGAATTGTTTATGTGCAGAACTTTTAATGGATATCGCTACTTTTGCAACTATTTGTATTACATCATTGCATTTAAAATATAACGAAGCAACTTTGTAAACCGGGGGTCAGGAACCTATGGCTCGCGAGTCAGATGTGGCTCTTTTGTTGGCTGCAGACAAATCTGTATTAAAAAAAATACCGTATTTTACAGTTGGTAAAACGCACTTTTTTCCCCCAAAACTGGGGGGAAAATGGGGGTGCATCTTACAAACCCCATATGACTTACCAGGGCGTTAGTGGTGGCGAAGGGTCGGCGATCCTGCAAGCTCGTGGGATGTCGCGCCGGTGAGCAATGGCTGGTGGACTGCGGGCTGCTTTGAATCTCCTGCAGTTGACGAGATCGACGTCGAGAAAATGGCCGTGGAGGCAGTACGTGCGCAGATAGGACTCAGCAGCCATTTTCTTGAAGTCCATTTCGTCAATCTGCGCACACGCCGCTGCTATTTACTTGAAGTCCATTGCTTCGATCTGCACACGTGCCCCGGCCATTTTCTTGAAGTCCATTACGTCAATCTGCACACGTGCCCCGGCCATTTTCTTGAAGTCCATTACGTCGATCTGCACACGCGCCCTGGCCATTTTCTTGAAGTTGATCTTGTCAGCTGCAGGAGATTCAAACCAGCCAGCAGTCCGCCGGCTACTAAGGGCTCGCTGCCGCAACACCCCACAAGCCCGCAGCAGTATCGCCGACCCTCCGCACACTGACCTTCTTGAGCCGTGACGCCCCCTCCTCCGTGTCCGCAGCATAACCTACCCTTCCTCCTGGGACCTTCTGAGCTGCTCCACCACCTCCGCTCCCCCCTGGTGAGTATGGCTCTCACGGAATTACATTTTAAAATATGTGGCGTTCATGGCTCTCTCAGCCAAAAAAGGTTCCAGACCCCTGTGGTAACCAATATAATAAAAAACAGAGAGCGGCCCTGATCCGCCAGTGACATCACATGCAGGGGTCGGTCTCTGCTTGATACAATGCACACTGACAGTGCTGGTTACTCCTCAGAGTCAGCGGGGGAGTGCACTGTCATTGTGCATTGAAAGTCATATTAAAGTGTTAGAGTATTACAATAAGTAGCCATTTAGGAATAAAATCAATATTTAAAGAAGACACTGAAGTGATGTAAATACACAACATAACACAAGTCTGCAGAGACGTACAAGTTTCCATCACAAGAGTCTTTATCTTATATCCATAATAATATGTTATAAATGTTTACAGAGCGAGATATGGGTCCCCACCATTTCTAATAGGCATGGCTCACGTATGTGGCGTCACCATTTATGATGATTTCTCTCGTGCCTCTCCCATACTCTGGAATACCCTGCCACAACATATCAGACTCTTGCCTACCTTGACAAGCTTCAAAAGAAACCTGAAGACCCACCTCTTCCGACAAGCCTACAACCTGCCGTACCTTCAGTCTGATAAAGCGCCGCACGACTAGCCATACCCTCACCTACTGTATCCTCACCCATCCCCTGTAGACTGTGAGCCCTCGCGGGCAGGGTCCTCTCTCCTCCTTTAGACTGTGAGCCCTCATGGGCAGGGTCCTCTCTCCTCCTGTAGACTGTGAGCCCTCGTGTTCAGGGTCCTCTCTCCTCCTGTAGACTGTGAGCCCTCGTGGGCAGGGTCCTCTCTCCTCCTGTAGACTGTGAGCCCTCGTGGGCAGGGTCCTCTCTCCTCCTGTAGACTGTGAGCCCTCACGGGAAGGGTCCTCTCTGCTCCTGTAGACTGTGAGCCCTCATGGGCAGGGTCCTCTCTCCTCCTTTAGACTGTGAGCCCTCGTGGGCAGGGTCCTCTTTCCTCCTGTAGACTGTGAGCCCTCGTGTTCAGGGTCCTCTCTCCTCCTGTAGACTGTGAGCCCTCGTGGGCAGGGCCCTCTCTCCTCCTGTAGACTGTGAGCCCTTGTGGGCAGGGTCCTCTCTCCTCCTGTAGACTGTGAGCCCTCGTGGGCAGGGTCCTCTCTCCTCCTGTAGACTGTGAGCCCTCACGGGAAGGGTCCTCTCTGCTCCTGTAGACTGTGAGCCCTCGCGGGCAGGGTCCTCTCTCCTCCTGTACACTATGAACTCTCACAGGCAGGGTCCTCTCTCATTATGTAGACTGTGAGCCCTCGTGGGCAGGATCCTCTCTCCTCCTGTAGACTGTGATCTTCGCAGGCAGGGTCCTCTCTCCTCCTGTAGACTCTGAGCCCTCGTAGGCAGCGTCCTCTCTTTTTCTGTAGACTGTGAGCCCTCGTGGGCAGGGTCTTCTCACCTCCTGTAGACTGTAAACACTCGTGGGCAGGGTCCTCTCTCTTCCTGTAGACTGGCATCCTCATGGGCAGGGTCCTCTCTCCTTCTGTAGACTGTGAGCCCTCGTGGGCAGGGTCCTCTCTCCTCCTGTAGACTGTGAACCCTCGCAGGCAGGGTCCCCTCTCCTCCTGTAAACTGTGATCCTCATGGGTAGGAACCTCTTTCCTCCTGTAGACTATGAGCCCTCGTGGGCACGGTCTTCTCTCCTCCTGTAGATTGTGAGCCCTCACGGGCAGGGTCCTCTCTCCTCCTGTAGACTGTGAGCCCTCGTGGGCAGGGACCGCTCTCCTCCTGTACCTGTCTGTGACTTGTATTGTTCATTATTATTGTATGTGTCCCTATTATGTATGCCCCTTTCACACGTAAAGCGCCATGGCATAAATGGCGCTATAATAATAAATAATAATAATACTGTCGATGATTTCTCCAAAGGATGTACGGCCGCTAGCCAAACTTCACAACCCCAATTCCAAAACCCCAATATTTTTCTGTAGATCGCCTCGTGCCTTTCATGGAAACGTGTAAGACATATACACTTATTTTCATTCCTGTGTGAATGCGTGAATGGCTCTGCACCACCGTGGCTGCACGACATGGCGGTATCTTTACTAATAATGCGTCTACTGACACTGATTATGGTGTCACCATGTGAATCCTGTGTCTGGAAGTTGTAATATCAGATGAGACCCGATAGTGACGGATACAGACTGACTATGGGGATAACAGCAGAAATCCCCCGGAGAGGCGCAGCGCACTGTGTATAAAGCTGTTGACCTCCCGGCAGTTGCAGCAATCACACATCTGCCATCTGCCACAGGCTAGGACGGGATCAATCACCCCACACTCCGCCATCACTCCTGTGCTCCCCCCGAGGACGAGGCTTCCCCGGACACTGAAGACTCTTTGTGATCAGACCTAAAAGGGAAAAAAACGTCTAGTAGAGATGTCAATCACACACCGCCTGTAACATGGGCCACGCGTATCTATACAGGGACCGTGTCATCAGAATGCGGCCTATTACTTAAATCAGCTTTTTGTGTTACAAATATTTTTAATTATCATTGGCAATGTTTTCTCATATAATGATCGTATTTAAAAAAAAAAAAATTAAAAACCAAAAAGCAACACATGATTACGGTATCTAGCAAATTTCATACTAGACACTAGGGTCATTTTAGGCTCATTATCATAAGATGCAGAATTACAATGACTGATAACACCTCTATATACAGTCATATGAAAAAGTTTGGGCACCCCTATTAATGTTAACCTTTTTTCTTTATAACAATTTGGGTTTTTGCAACAGCTATTTCAGTTTCATATATCTAATAACTGATGGACTGAGAAATATTTCTGGATTGAAATGAGGTTTATTGTACTAACAGAAAATGTGCAATCCGCATTTAAACAAAATTTGACCGGTGCAAAAGTATGAGCACCCTTATCAATTTCTTGATTTGAACACTCCTAACTACTTTTTACTGACTTACTAAAGCGCTAAATTGGTTTTGTAACCTCATTGAGCTTTGAACTTCATAGGCCGGTGTATCCAATCATGAGAAAAGGTATTTAAGGTGGCCACTTGCAAGTTGCTCTCCTATTTGAATCTCCTATGAAGAGTGGCATCATGGGCTCCTCAAAACAACTCTCAAATGATCTGAAAACAAAGATTATTCAACATAGTTGTTTAGGGGAAGGATACAAAAAGTTGTCTCAGAGATTTAAACTGTCAGTTTCCACTGTGAGGAACATAGTAAGGAAATGGAAGAACACAGGTACAGTTCTTGTTAAGCCCAGAAGTGGCAGGCCAAGAAAAATATCAGAAAGGCAGAGAAGAAGAATGGTGAGAACAGTCAAGGACCATCCACAGACCACCTCCAAAGACCTGCAGCATCATCTTGCTGCAGATGGTGTCAATGTGCATCGGTCAACAATACAGCGCATGTTGCACAAGGAGAAGCTGTATGGGCGAGTGATGCGAAAGAAGCCGTTTCTGCAAGCACGCCACAAACAGAGTCGCCTGAGGTATGCAAAAGCACATTTAGACAAGCCAGTTACATTTTGGAAGAAGGTCCTGTGGACTGATGAAACAAAGATTGAGTTGTTTGGTCATACAAAAAGGCGTTATGCATGGAGGCAAAAAAACACGGCATCCCAAGAAAAGCACTTGCTACCCACAGTAAAATTTGGTGGAGGTTCCATCATGCTTTGGGGCTGTGTGGCCAATGCCGGCACCGGGAATCTTGTTAAAGTTTAGGGTCGCATGGATTCAACTCAGTATCAGCAGATTCTTGACAATAATGTGCAAGAATCAGTGACGAAGTTGAAGTTACACAGGGGATGGATATTTCAGCAAGACAATGATCCAAAACACCGCTCCAAATCTACTCAGGCATTCATGCAGAGGAACAATTACAATGTTCTGGAATGGCCATCCCAGTCACCAGATCTGAATATCATTGAAAATCTGTGGGATGATGTGAAGTGGCTGTCCATGCTCGGCGACCATTAAACTTAACTGAACTGGAATTGTTTTGTAAACAGGAATGGTCAAATAGACCTTCATCCAGGATCCAGGAACTCATTAAAAGCTACAGGAAGCGACGAGAGGATGTTATTTTTCCAAAAGGAGGATCTACAAAATATTAATGTCACTTTTATGTTGAGGTGCCCATACTTTTGCACCGGTCAAATTTTGTTTAAATGCGAATTGCACATTTTCTGTTAGTACAATAAACCTATTTCAATCCAGAAACATTACTCAGTCCATCAGTTATTAGATATATGAAACTGAAATAGCTGTTGCAAAACCCAAATTGTTATAACGAAAAAAGGTTAACAATAATAGGGGTGCCCAAACTTTTTCATATGACTGTACAGTGAATAACGCAGGTTATTGACTGTATATTGACAGGATAATGACTGATGATAACAAAGATCTACCAATCACAATTTGTCATGTCACAGCTCATCTCTTCCCCCTCCTGTACATAGACTGATAACATCTCTTTGTACAGTAAATAAAACAGAATCCACCATTCAAAGGTGATATCACAGCTCGCCTCCTCCTCCTCCTGTACAATGACCGATAACACCTTTAAATACAGCTGATAACACAGGATCCACCATTCACAATTGGCAATGTAACAGCTCACCTCCTCCTTCTGTAGAATGACAGATATTACCTGTATACATAACTGGTAACACAGAATTCACCATTTACAATAGGGGATGTCACAGCTCACCTCCTCCCCTTCCTGTACAATAACTGATATCACCTCTATATACAGCTGATAACACAGGATCCACTGTTCATAATAGGTGATGTCACAGCTCACCTTCTCCTCCTGTACAATGACTGATAACACCTCTATAAAAAGTAGATAATACAGGATTGATCCATCACAATAGGTGATGTCACAGCTCACCTCCTCCTGCACAATGACTAATAATACTTCTATGTACAGTAGATAACACAGGCTCCACCATTCACAATAGGTGATGTCACAGATTACCTCCTCCTCCTGTAGAATGACTTATAACACCTCTATATACAGTAAATAACACAGGATCCAACATTCACAATAGGTGATATCACAGCTCACCTCCTCCTGTACAATGACTGATAAAACCTATATAAACAGTAAATAACACAGCATCCACCATTCACAATAGGTGATGTCACAGCTCACCTTCTCCTCTTGTACAATGACTGTTAACACCTCTATATACAGTAGATAACAAAGGATCCACCATTCCCAATAGGTGATATCACAGCTCACCTCCTCCTGCTCAATTCCTGATAGCACTTCTATTCACAGTAGATAACACAGGAGCCACCATTCACAGGTGGTGATGTCACAGCTCACCTCAGGAAAAAGTGTGCAGTGTGAAAACGGCAAGATTTATCATTTTTATGATTAGTCAGGTTTGTGATACGGGGAAAAAAACATTTATACAAAAACCTGATTCAAACAACAACAGGCATTTCTGACTACGCATTTCCTCCAAAAAGAAGGTACTTGCAGAACAAATAAAGCTGAGTGTAGTAAGTGCTGGGAGTACCGTCAGTGCAGACTGGGTGACGGACCTGTGCTGCCTGTAAAGGGCGCTAACTGCTCCTCTCTCCAGCCAGATTTCAGTTGTATTTTTCCCAGGCAGACACTGACTGCTGAGCTCTTCCCTGGCGCTGACTCTCCCCCAGGCTGTAGCCCGGCCGCCATTCTCAATGTCTACACACCCCATCCATGCTGGCCAGCACTGTGCCTCGTTATGTGTCGCCCCCCGCATCAGCAGCTCGGATACGGATCCGCGGTGGTTCGAGGGGTCTCCGGACCCGGGGGTCGGGGTCGCGCGGCCGCCCGGAATAAAAGGGGGTATTTACAGGGGATGGTGTATGGAAAGTTTGGGACATGGGATGGAGTACCACCGCTGCGACTGGGAGTACCCGGTGGCGATGGTGTGGGCAGCTAGGTGTTTAACCCCTCCACGGGTAGGGGGAATGCCCCGGGACTCGGTGATGGTGTCGGGGAGGTGCCGTCGGGCCGGTAAGGGCTCACTTAGGTACTCACTCAGTCCAATAACGCTGACGCTGACAACCGTGGTAAACCAAAGTTCTTGATATCACTGCAGCAGGGAGGGAGCACGCCTGGATGCCGTGCCCATTGGTGTTGCTTGTTAGCCTGTGGCCTTTTCCGTGGCACCTCACTTCTAATTGGTCCCTCGGGCATAGTTCTAATCGGGTCCCACTCACTAGTGTGGCTGACTGGGTGAGCTTGCTCTCAGGGTTCACGCTTGGGATTTTCTGGACTATGTAGTGGGAAAGTCTTATCCCCCTCGTTGCGCTAGTACCCCGATTTTGGAGCAGGTGGAGAACGGATCTTGAAGGCTCCGTCCTCGTCTGGTAAATTACCAGGACGCCTGAAGCTATTTCCTGGCCAAGGGTCCACGAACCCCGTCGTGCCCTGGCCCCTGCCCGGTGATGGCACAAGGCCGCCTGCTGTCCTCCTCGACAGTCATTGCCCATTGTCACGATCCCCTGCAACCGGGGTCCAGCTCCTACAAGGCCCAGACCAACATCTGCCACCTAGTAGTTCCAAGGAGCCCAGCTCCTGACCTCCTCTCACTTTCACCTCCAACACTACACTGCTCTGCTCCTGACACTCCTGACCTCCCCTTAACCAGCCCCCCAAGTGGGCGGCCCTATTCCCTTCAGGCTGTCCACTGGTGTGTCTGGTGGGTGTGCTGCAGAGTGCTCCTAGGATTTTGATTAGCTTGTTCTTAGCAACACCAAAGGTCAGGGACCCATAACCAAGGAGGATTGGATACTGTGCAGAAGGGCAGATTGCACAATACCCTGTGACGACCTGATAGGCCAGGGCGTCACAGTTCACACCTGCAGAAAAAGCAAACCTCTGCAATACTTCCTTCTGGCTGATTCTCTCCACCCGCCTTCCGGTTCTCCCTCTGTTTTTGACACATTTTCGGTGCGTTTTTTTATGCGTTTATGGATCATATTTTTCCCATACATTACCAAGAGCGAAATTATTCTGCAGATTTATATCTGCACCAAATCTGCAGGGAGAAAATAAGCATCGAGTGCAGAGATGTCAGGATTCTCAGTCACTTTACTGCCATCAGGAAATTGTGACAAATATGAGCAGAAAAAACCCCCAAAAATCTGCAACATGTGCACAGGCCCTTACTGCTCCTCGCAGGATTTACTGTCACCACGACCCACCTCTGGTTCATCTCTCGGCTGTAGACGGCATCTCCTGACATTAAGACACCCTAATGCCGTAGCTGGGCTGTTACCTCATTTACCTCCCCCCAAATCCAGTTTTGTTGGCTATATACAGGAACGTTCAATCAAGCCCCCATAGATTGTATGCAGAGGGCCGGGCCCTCATTCCTACTGTAGCTGCTGAACTATGCGCTACTTTGTTTTTACTTTTGTCTGTAGAAGCCCCCACCTGACTGTAAAGCGATGCGGAATATGTTGGCGCTATAAAAATAAACTTTATTATTACAAGCCAAGTGCCCTGTGTTCTCGATGAGGAAGCTGCTGCCAGACTACGCTGTCCTCTCAAGACTCCTCATTCCTCCTCCAGACTCCTCTGTCATCTCCAGATTACTCTGTCCGCCATCAGACTCCTCTGTCTTCCTCCAAAGTCCAAACTCCTCATTCCTCCCCCAAACTCCTCTGTTCTCTAGAGACTCCTCTGTCCTCTCCATACTCCTTTGTCCTCTTCAAACTCCTCTGACCTCTCCAGACCCCCTGTTCTTCTCCAGGGTCCTCTGTCTTCCTCCAAAGTCCAAACTCCTCATTCCTCCCCCAAACTCCTCTGTTCTCTAGAGACTCCTCTGTCCTCTCCATACTCCTTTGTCCTCTTCAAACTCCTCTGACCTCTCCAGACCCCCTGTTCTTCTCCAGGGTCCTCTGTCTTCCTCTAAAGTCCAAACTCCTCATTTCTCCCCCTAACTCATCTGTCCTCTAGAGACTCCTCTGTTCTCTCCATACTCCTTTGTTCTCTTCGAACTCCTCTGACCTCTCCACATCCCCCTGCCCTTCTTCAGAGTCCTCTGTCTTCCTCCAAAGTCCAAACTCCACATTCCTCCCCCAAACTCTTCTGTCCTCTAAAGACTCATTTGTCCTTTCCATACTCCTTTGTCCTGTCCAACTCATTTTACCTCTCCAGAACCCTCTGTCGTTCTTCAGAGTCCTCTGTCTTCCTCCAAAGTCCAAACTCCTCATTCCTCTCCCAAACTCTTCTGTCCTCTAAAGACTCATTTGTCCTCTCCATACTCCTTTGTACTGTCCAAACTCCTCTGACCTCTCCAGATCCCTCTGTCCTCCTTCAGAATCCTTTGTCTTCCTCCAAAGTCCAACCTCCTCATTCCTCCTCCAATGTCCTCTGTCCTCTAGAGACTTCCCTATCCTCTCCAGACTCCTTTGTCGTCTCCAAATTCCTCTAACGTCTCCAGATCCCACTGTCCTTCTCCAGACTCCTCTGTCTTCCTCCAAAGTACAAACTCCTCATTCCTCCTCCAAGGTCTTCTGTCCTTCAGAGACTTCTCTGACCTCTCCAGACTTCCTTTGTCCTCTCTAGACTCCTCTGACCTCTCCAGATCCTGCTGTTCTTCTCCAGACTCCTCTGTCTTCCTCCAAAGTACAAACTCCTCATTCCTCCTCCAAACCCTTTGTCCTCTAGAGACTCCTCTGTCTTCTACAAACTCCTTTGTCCTCTCCAGGCCCCTCTGTCGTCCTCCAGACTCATCTGTCTTTTTCTAAAGTCCAAACTCATCATTCCTCCTTCAGACTCCTTTGTCCTCTCCACATTCCTCTGTCTTCTCCAGACTCCTCTGTCCTCCTATAAACTCCTTTGTCTTGTTCCAGACTCCTCTGTCCTCTTCTGACTCCTCTGTTATCAGCTTATTTCATGGGAGAACAAAAAGGATCAGTGGTGAACATTTCTGTACCCCTACATCATCTGTGGTGGGGGGTTGAGTCGTGAAGCCCCATACACAGTAGGTTGTTGGCCAGTCCTACTGATATGGAGGGTTTGGCTTCAATGTTGTCAATGTGTAATGTTAATAGGATCCTTATGTGTCAGTCGGAGAAGTCTGCATGAGAAGGACTGACAATGATCTTACTAGTAATGTTGCCGTATAAAGCACCATTCTAGCGGGGGGGGGGTATTGCACCACTGGGGTGGTGCCTTATATCTTGCTCCAGTGTTTCATAGAGGCGCTGGCGGTCAATCTGCAATGCATCTCTATGAGAGCCTCGTTTAGGCCTCGTTTTGTCTCCCATAGACTTATATTAACAGATTGTGACATTGTGACGTACCTTCTGACTTCCGGCCAATCAGATGTTACAGGTACAAGACGGCGCCGAGGACCGGAGCTGCGTTGGTAAATAGTGCAGCCGTCGGAATGTGAGTATATGACCGTGGGCAGGAGACTTACATCTAAAGCGCCATCGCCGGAGTGGAGCCTTAAATGTTGGCAACATTGCATTTCCCATGATTTCCATTGTGTTAAAGCCTTTTTGCGAATGTCAGATTAAACAAAACGTCAATGCTGTTTGTTACAGCGAGATGAAGTTTCCAACAAAAAGTCATTTTTATTTTCCATAGCACAAAACATAACACAGCACAAGAAATGACCGCCCTGCTGAATGCAGTGACCGGGGTCGTCAGCCCCCTAAGTCTTGACAAACAGGAGCGCAAAAACAGAAGCTGGGGCGTTTTGATGTTTAATAAAAGACATTTCTGCTATTGATGTGATTCAAGTTGAGAGATTGTTTAGACTATAATTAAGATTTAATTGTAACTCTGTGCTTATACAATTTACCCCGGCTTCCTCTGTAAACGTGTAATTTACTAAACAGATGATTTAAATACGTTGCACTTTCGAAAAAGTAGAAAAAACTTTTATAGTCTGGTTGTTCCGCAGACTCGTGTCACTAGAAAGGCGTCCATACACAATGGTGTGACGCTGTCCATGATGACCCAGTGTTACAGCTTTGACCAAGGATGGTGTTACGTCACCACCGGAGTCCGCCCCAGCGGCTTCTACTCCGATCGCCAGGCGACGCTGTGTTCCTGCCGTGGATAGTGCTGGTGATGGGAGAGGAGTCGATGCCAGCGGCGCCGGTGAGTGCAGGCTCCGCTCATCCACATCAATTTCAAGTGCATGCTCCCCCAATTTCACATGTATTCTTAATGGTGGTGTGACATCCTCACCAGAGTCCGCTCCTGCGACTTCTGCTTTAGTCACCAGGCGACGCCATGTTCCCGCTGCGGCCTGAGCTGTTGATGGGGGAGGAGTCGGTGCCGGTGGCTCTGGTGGGTGCAGGCTCCATTAATCCACTAGGCTGGGTATTCCTGGTGCCTGCAGTACCACTGGCTGACTATAGGTGGTGTTTGTCTTCCAGCTGAAGTTACCATCATTCAGTTACAACCAATGGGAAGACACCACACAATTCTTATTTCCCCTCCTGTCTGCTGATCACTGCCAGAGATAGTTCTGATATTCTGGTTCCTGTTCCGCCCTGTTCTGGTTAATTATTCTGGTGTTCTGACATCTGCTTGTTTCCTGACTACCCTTCTGCCTGCTGTTTTTGTACCTCGCTGCCCAATCCGGATTTGACCTCTGCTACGTTTTCTGATTACATCCTTGCCTGTTGATTCTGTCCCTGTTCTGCACTTTCTGGTTTGACCCTGCCTGACGACTACTCTCTCGGACTGCAGCCTTCCACAAGTAGTGATCTCCAGGGACCTGTGTAATTCCAAATCCCTGTATAGGGGTTAAAGGGTTTCAGGGTTCTGGGGGTCCTGCTTGGTGAGTGGCTTCCCTCTAGCCTGTCCATTACAGCCCGTCTGAGTCTGTGGATCCGGGCAGGTGGTACAGATGGTCTCGAAATCTGCTGAAAACAAAGTTATGACGTTTTTCTTGGTGTTTCTTGGTTTGCTAAAGTGGTGACGAAACGGTGGTGGAAAAGTGGAAATCAACATCGCTCCTGTCCAGCTGGATTCTAGATGACACAGTCAGATATGTTCTTAGAAGTGTCGAGATCGGCCATCTATGTGACCAATTATTTGGAAGTTGCAGACTGATCACCCCTGGGGATATTGGGTAAGTCAAGATCAGTGGGGTCCCGGTGGCTGGATTGTACTAAAAAGTATTTTGTGGTCATTCTTATTGACAGATCAGATGTGTTCAGTCCATGGGCAACGTCTTCTGCATCTGGAGGCCATACACATAAGAAGCTGTGGAACATACAACTATTCGGTTATCAAGTGTCTTTCTTTATTCCCCACAACCAACATGATTTCTATGTGAAGGTTATGAGTGATACAGTTAGATAACTAAGTGGACATCCACCGAGGGGTGATCCTGTAAAATCTAACGTGCCCTCAAGCTGATGGGAGCTTCCTTCATAGCGGCAGGCATTGTGCCAAAAGCTGTCAATGAATACTGTCAGCCTAATTACAGAGGTGACCAAGAAAATGAGACCTACTAGTACCAAGCGAAAGGGAAACCCTGTGTCTAGGGAAGGGGGAGATGGTGACCCCTGATCAAACCTACTGCTGGTGTTACGTCACCACCGGAGTCCGCTCCAGTGACTTCTGCTCCGATCGCCAGGCGACGCCGTGTTCCTGCCGTGGATGGTGCTGGTGATGGGAGAGGAGTCGATGCCAGCGGCACCGGTGAGCGCAGGCTCCGATCATCCACTGGGCTGGGTTATCTTGGGATCTGCAGTACCACTGGCTGACTTTGGGTGACGTGTGTCTTCCAGCTGAAGTTGCCAGCGTTCAGCTACAGCCAATGGGAAGACACCACACTCTTCTTAGTTCCCCTCCTGTCTGCTGACCTCTGCCAGAGATAGTTCTGATTTCCTGGCTCCTGGTCTGCCCTATTCTGTTTTGTGATTCCTGTGTGCTGACTTCTGCATGTTTTCTGACTACCCTCCTGCCTGCTGTTTTTGTACCTCGCTGCCCGATCCGGATTTGACCTCTGCTACGTTTTCAGATTACGTCCTTCTCTGCCGATTCTGTCCCTGTTCTGCTATTCCTGGTTTGACCCTGCCTGACGACTACTCTCATCGGACTGCAGCCTTACACAGGTAGTGATCTCCAGGGCCCTGTGTAATTCCAAATCCCTGTATAGGGGTTAAAGGGTTTCAGGGTTCTGGGGGTCCTGCTTGGTGAGTGGCTTCCCTCTAGTCTGTCCATTACATCCCACCTGAGTCTGTTGATCCAGGCAGGCGTTACAGCTGGCCCCTGACTTCCCTCACCACCCTAGATCCAAGCCGGATTCCTGACACTGGAATAGGCTCTAGGTAGGGAACGGGTGGGATGAGCACTAGTCAACCCCACTAAGCTCTAAAGAACACACAGGGAAATATACACCAGGGAAAGTAAATGAATAACTTAATCTCCACATGTCTTGGGGAGAGGAACTGCAACAACAACAAAGTTTCTCCAGATGAATACAAGCCGACTGCTTATACTGAAGACTTGTTAAGGGTGATAGACAGCATAGAGTAAGGGACAATGAGGGTATTTAAAGACACAAAGGGAAGTGCTGAAGATTAACAGCTGAAATGGTCAAGAAATCCGCAGGGTCCTAATGAGAAAGGGATAAACCCCAAGCTAGGAAAAAGGGAAAATCAGAGAGCAGCTTGTGTAGCGAAACACTGCGACCTTCTATAGCCAGAAACTACAGGACTGTCTGTCATGCGTGACACACCCATAACACATATTTGGTGAGAGTAGGTCCAGATCAAGAGGTATCCTGCTGTAAATGTTCAAACAATACAAACTAAGTCTCTCTGCATTGTGAAGCCAGATAGTTGGAGAACGAAGAACTTTTCTAGATGGCACTGTTCATGGATTGGTGGCAGAGAGGCATAGTCATCAATGGCGCCAAAGGTCTTCATCAGTCACTCTCAATAGACAGAGGATGAGATGAAAATGTAGACTTGAACAAAGCGTAGGTTAATACCAGAGAAGGGACAGCAGGTACC
The DNA here is from genome assembly GCF_048569485.1 of Anomaloglossus baeobatrachus. Taxonomy (NCBI): domain Eukaryota; kingdom Metazoa; phylum Chordata; class Amphibia; order Anura; family Aromobatidae; genus Anomaloglossus; species Anomaloglossus baeobatrachus. The sequence continues at coordinate 221,231,871 of NC_134360.1, read as the reverse complement.
ACACAGACAATGGTCAAGATAGAAAAATGGACTTCATGCAGGGATCAATCTCAGGTAAAAAGCAGCAGAAGTGTGGGAACAAGATAAAACTCAAACACACGGCAAAATTTGGCAGGATGTTCTTGCTTTGAATCATTCCGCCATATCTTGCCTATGGTTTGAGGTACCATATTTCCGTTTTATAAGACGCGCTGGATAATAAGACATACCCCAAATTTAGAGATAAAAAAAGGTAAAAAAAATTAGGTCCGTCTTATACTCCAGTGTTGTCTTACCGGAGTGGGGCGGCAGCGGTGGTGTAGCGGGGTCACAGGAGGCAGAGGCTGTGCTGGCAGCGGCGGCGGGTCAGTGGTGGCAGCAGCGGCGGGTAAGTGGTGGCAGCGGTGGTGGCGGAATAGTGGTGGCAGCAAGAAGTCAGTGGAGGCAGTGGCGGGTCAGTGGTGGCAGTGACAGTGGTGGGTCAGTGGTGGCAGCGGCGACGGCGGGTCAGTGGTGGCAGTGGAAGCTGCGGTGGTTGTGTGGTGGAGCAGGCCGGCGAGTGTCACAGTCTGCCCACGGCCGGACTTTAAAGAAATGGCACCCGGAGCAGGCGCAGATGGAACTCTCATCCAAGAGCTCCATCTGCGCACGTGCTGAGTCCTGGCGCCATCATTTGAAGCCGGGATTGCGGACAGACTGAGACACCCACCGCACAGCCACTGCAGTCGGCACAGCCACCTGGCTGCCCGCTGGGCCGCACAGAGAGGCAGCCGGCCGCTGGGACAGAGAGCCAGCCAGCCGCCGGGACAGAGAGGCATCCGGCCGCCGGCACCGACAGGCACTCAGCCACCGACATGCACCAACAGGCACCCGGTCGCCCGCACACAGAGCCGTACAGACAGCTCCCCGCCAATTCACCTCCCAGTAAGTTATATTCGGGTTTTAAGGCGCACCCCTCATTTTCCTCCAAAATTTTCGGGAGGAAAAGTGTGTTTTATAATCCAAAAAATACGGTAGTCCGGGGGCAGATCTGTTGTTATACTTGAGTGCCACAATGTTGCAAATCAGGAATTATCAGAAGATAAGAAGGAGTCTGGAGGAATAGAAACAGAATAGGCTATTGGTAGGAGCCGCAACTGCCACCCAGAAAACATCAATGGAACCAGGGGAGATAAGAAATATCTCATATGAAGACCAGTCCATCAAAATATTGGAGGAAATCAAAGATCCAAAAGTAGCAAACACAAAACTGGAGAACGTACGAACAGAGGCGGCGTCTGAGTCCCAATGCTGTACAACATATCCAAACCACAAAGAAAATGCACAATGGGGGAGGAAACATAATATCAAATCTAGACAACAAGTATATTCTGCAAATTAATGCAATCAGCTAACATTGCATATCCGTGTGAACGCAGCCTTATAGTTGTGAGCAGAGCGTACAGCTGAATTAAGCTCGGGCGGTCACAGCAGCGTGCAGCTCGGCTGATGTATATGGAGGCACGGGGCCCGGCCGGGCACCTGCCAAGCTGTCACATTACTAAGCACACATTGTCTGAGTCTGTAACAAACATATCTCCAATATGTACAGATTCTGCCCTCGAGGTGTTTTGGGGGTAACGGATGGTGTTTGCTACAGATAAACAGAGCACAAACTGCAGACATTGCACATATAAGCCGCGACATGACTTTTTAATTGGACTGGTTTAGGATTTGCAGCTACGTGTACAACACAAAATACAATTCTGTTGCCAGTCCCCGGGGACCCGGTCCGGCATTGTTAATTTTCTGGTAGGCGTTATTCAAGTTTTACAGAAACGTAGCGAGCGGTTTCCAGCTGATCTTAAATAACGTCAAGAATAATCAAAACATTATTGGAGTGCAATGGGTCACTTTTAATGGAGGATCAACTTTTCCAGCGCAGAGAAAAGAAAACACCAGACTTCGGGGAAGAACAGTTTTTGCGAGACTTCGGTAGAGACCAGACATTCATTAGAGCAAAAAAGGGAAAGTAAACGAGGACTCAAATATCTCCAGCCCCAAGTCTCAGTTTCTCAAAACAAAGGGATAAATTATTTGCCATTTCCTTTAAAAGTGGTGTTAATTGCTATTCAGGGGCTGTCTGCATTTAAAGGGCCCTCGCCTGTAAGATTCATGGGTGACAATGTGATTTCTCAGCCATCTCATCTCCAGGTAGCAGTAATGATCCACCTTGTCTCTGCCAAGAAATGAAAAAGTTTTCTATTAACTGCAAATCACATGCAACTCCTGTGTCTGGAGAGTGTGAGGTGAGAAAGTTGTCTTCTCCGCCGCTAACAATCTGTTTAGAGATTCCGAAATGTATTCTCTGAGCTTCCATAAGTAGCTAATAAGTAGCCAAAGCCACTTTTCATGTTACGTCTTAGGTGGTGATTTCCTCTTTAAGTGGTGGCACAGGTAGTCTTCTATTAGATCGGTGATAAGACGTCTTGAAGAATAAGCTATGATGCTCTGGTACTGGAGGCTGCTATAAAGAACCACTCCAGCAATTCTTAGAGCTGAAGTAGAACTTTAAATGTAAGCGACTGTCCCCATTAGTATACTTACCTATCGCCATCATCATCCAACTTGTGCCCGTAACCTCTGACTAGCCCGAAGTCAGAAGTTACATCACAAGCGCTAACTGTGTCAGAAAGGCAGAATGTGTCCAGAATAAGGCCAGATTGAGGCCAGGACAAGACAAGAACAAGGCCAGAACGAGGCAAAAACAAGACCAGAATGAGGCCAGGACTCGGCAAAAACAAGGCAAGAATGAAACAAAAACGAGACCAGAATAAGGCCAGGACTAGGCTAGAATGAGACAAGGGTGAAACCAGGACAAAACCAGGACAAAACCAGAACCAGAGTGAGGCTAGAACGAGGCAAGGAAGAGTGTGGCCAGAATGCGGCCAGGACAAGATCAGAACAAGGCCAAGACAAGGACAGGACAAGGCTAGGACAAGGCCAGAATGAGGCCAGGACTCGGCAAAAACAAGGCAAGAATGAAACATAAACGAGACCAGAATATGGCCAGGACTAGGCCAGAATGAGACAAGGGTGAAACCAGGACAAAACCAGAACCAGAGTGAGGCTAGAACGAGGCAAGGAAGAGTGTGGCCAGAATTAGGCCAGGACAAGACCAGAACAAGGCCAAGACAAGGACAGGACGAGGCCAGGACAAGTCCAGAATGAGGCCAGGACGAGGACAGGATGAGGCCAGGACTAGGCCAGAACGAGGCCAGGACAAGGCCAGAATGAGGCCAGAACTATGCTAGAAATAAGGAAGTACGAAGCCAGAACGAGGCCAGGATAAGGACAGGATGAGGCTAGAGTAAGGCCAGGATGAGGACACAACGAAGCCAGAGCCAGGCCAGGACGAGGACAGGATGAGGCCAAAGTGAGGCTCTCATAGAGTTACATTAATTTGTGACCTCCTATCACTCCATGAAACATTGGAGCTGTCGGCAGGTCACAAATCACCAGAGACTGACTGGAGCGACACTGGAAATAGATGAAGATGGCAGCAGGGGAGCATAAAAGCGGGGTCAGGGGACTTACATTTAAAGCAGCACTCCAGCAATGAAATATAAAAACCGCTGGAGTGCTGTTTTAAAGTTCCTCTGTTAGGGAGGGATCTGCTGTGATTTGACCTGGAAGCGCACGGGTTAGTGCTGCGGTGTGGGGCATGACATGTAAAACAAGGGGCAAATACAGAGGAGTCACCACAAGGGGCAAATACAGAGGAGTCACCACAAGGGGCAAATACAGAGGAGTCACCACAAGGGGCAAATACAGAGGAGTCACCACAAGGTGTAAATACAGAGGAGTCACCACAAGGAGCAAATACAGAGGAATCACCACAAGGGGCAAACACAGAGGAGTCACCACAAGAGGCAAATACAGAGGAGTCACCACAAGAGGCAAATACAGAGGAGTCACCACAAAGGCAAACCAGTCATCAGACTAACAAATAGAAAGTCCGGATTAGACTTTGCCAAAAAAATATCTAAAAACGCTGCTCAGTTCAGAAAAAGCAGCAAAGAACAGATGAGACCAAGGTAAGTCTGGACCAGAATTATGGGAAGAAGAAAGTCTGGGCTTGGAGCGGCTCCTGATCCAGACCACAACACATACTCTGTACCACATGGCGGAGGCGGTGTGCTGGCCAGGCATGCAGGGCTAACAATGGCCCTGGGGCACTAGTGGTTATTGATGATAGGACTGAAGACAGAAGCAGGCGGATGAATTCTGATGTCACAGGGCGAGACTTTTTGCTCAGATTTAACCAAATGTAGCAATGATTGGATGGTGCTTTACGTACAGATGGACAATGACCCAAAACATCCTGCGAAAACAAAGAAGTGAAATTCAGGAGTCATTACTTTGTCCAGCTACTTTTGAGCCCCTGAAACGAGGAGACTGTAGAAAAAGGGTTGCAATTCCTAAATTGTTTCACAGAATATTTTTGTTCAGTCTCTTTAATTAAACCTCAAAGTCTCCGCTTCAATTCTATCTTAGTTGTTTCATTTTAATTAAAAAATAGTGTCCTGCAGAGCTGAAATTATGAAGGTTTTGTCACTGCCCAAACATTTTTGGCCTGAACCGTATTTAATATGTATACATTCCAAAGCCACTATGCTATATACTTTCATCCCTGTATACTTGCCACCATCATACTTATAGGCCAAATATACTTTTTAGTTCATCGCGTTTGGTCTGATGGACAGGAGAGGTCCAAGTGGTGGACTGGGAAGGTTCAGATACCAAGAGATGATGAGTGCCCGGAGAAATCAAAGGGGTTTGGCCAAAAAAAGACTAGAAGAGCTGGATTTTGACAGGTTGGTCGTCATCTTCCAACCCAGGAGAGCCAGAAGAAAGAAAAGTGTGTGGAGGCCTTCTTATCAAGGCATAAAAGATGTTTAGATGTTTTTTAAAAGAATCAAATGTGTGATGGAACATCTTAACAAATGACCACGAATTTCCAATAAGAAATTCTTCATTTTTTCTTTGCTTCAATGTTTTTTTTTTACTATTATATTATTATTATTATTATTATTATTATTATTATTATTATTAATAATAATAATAATATTATATTATTTATTATTATAATAATGTATCATTGCAAAATGTATACAGATATTTTTTGGGAAGCCTGGATTTACACGCTGCAATTTTTGGAGTGAATTCTTAGCCTATTATGGCGATGCTTCAGATCTTTTATATTTTTCTCGAATAATAGTGACTTTTGGTTATTAGCATTCAGTGATTATAACTAGATGTGCAGAATAGACCATCCCGAGATGTAAAATCTGTCTGTCCGTACAGCTTTCCATGTGATAGGGACACACAAAGGAGCCTCAGTTTTCTACTTTCTTTTGTGGATAATAAGGTTTTCAGGTAGGAAAAAAAAAATAAGAAAAAGATCCGTGTGTGATTTATGGCCGTAAATCTCCTGAACAGGAGTCTTGATTTATTTATACATACGTGTGGTTTCAGCCCCACCATGATTTATACTTATTAAAAACCCATTTGGAAGTTAATACTGGTCTGGTTTCCAACATTACCTAAGGGTTAGGAGAAAACTTCACCTCTAGGTCGTTGGTTCAAATTAGACCCTGGATTTTATTGATAGAGAAGGGTTTAATATTTGATGTCTTCAAAAAAAAAAGTCAATGGTCCGAGTTCATCTTTCTAGAGAGGAAGGTCAGAAGGACACAGGACTAAGCTTAACATCTAATCAGATATCGTGGCACTTGTGGTACTCCTGGTATAAGTCGGGGTGCACTGGAAGGGTCGAAAGCCAGAAGATAAGAAGTAAAGCCGGGCTCTCCACTCTCTCTCTTTCCCTCTCTCGCTTTTTCTTTCTCTTCCTCTCTCTCTCCTTCACCCTCCCTCTCTCTCTGTCCTCTCTCTCCCCTCCCTCCCTCTCTATCTCCCTCTCTTTCTCTCTTTCCCCCTCTCTCTCTCCTTCTCTTTCCCCCTCTCTCTTTCTCTCTTCTTCTCTTTCTCCCTCTCTCACCCTCTCTCTTTTTCTCACTCTTTCTCTCTCTCTTTCTATCTCTCCTTCTCTCTCTTTTTCTCTCTCCTTCTCTCTCTCTCTTTCTCTCTCTCTTTCTCTCTCTCTTTCTCTCTCTCTTTCTTTCTCTCTTTCTTTCCCTCTTTCACTCTCTCTCTCACTCTTTCTCTCTCTTTCCCCCTCTCTCTCAACCTCTCTCTCCCTCTCTCTCTTTCTCTCTTTCCCCCTCTTTCTCTCCCTCTCTCTCTCTTCCTCTTCCTCTCTCTCTCTCTCTCACTATTTTTCTCTTTCCCCCTCTTTCTCTCTCTCTCTTTCTCTCCCTTTCTCTCGCTCTCTTTCTCTCTCTCTCCTCTCTCTCCATCTCTCAAATCAAAACAAATAGGCTTTATTGGCAGGACCAAAATGCAATCGGTATTGCCAAAGCAAGAAACGAAATGTGACAGGATTGTGGGGATGGGGTGTTGGGGCCACAATTTTGGGAATGATGGTCCATTTGGGGGTCTTATGTTCCTCTCAGCTTATGACATGTGGTGACAAATTGGGCCGCGATCTCCACCATTGATTCCTCTTCCCCCAGTAGGATGCGGAGTTTCCTCTCCTCGTCCATGGATGGAAAGTCCGGGGTATGGGCGGTAAGTTTCTGGAAGTGGGAAGCCCTCACTGTTGAGTATTTGTCACAGTGCAGCAGGAAATGCGCCTCGTCCTCCAGAGCCCCCTGCTGGCAGTGCTGGCACAGTCTGTTCTCCCGCGGCTTGTATGTCTGTCGGTGCCGCCCTGTTTCCACCTCTAGGCTGTGGGCACTCAGTCTGTACAGGCTCAGGGTCTGCCTGTCTTTGGCGTGGCGTAGCCTCTCCAGATATGGGGCCAGAGTGTATTCCCTTTGCAGTGACCGGTAGATGGTGAGTTTCTGGGAGTTCTCTAATTCACTCTTCCAGTCCTCTATGTATTGCATCTTGCAGCTCTCTGAGATCTCTTTTACTTGGCCTTTTGTCAGGGTGTGTTCCTGACTTTGGCTGTACTGGCTGCCGGGGTTCCTGGCTTGCTCTGGGCTCTGGCTCAGCAGGGCTTTATGATGGTAGGAGCTGGGGTTGCTGTTCTGTATGTGCGCCTGGTGTGATAGCGCCCTCTTGTGTATACTGAGCCATAAAGCTTGGATGCAGGGCGCATCTTACGTCATCCACCCTCGCCGGCATTGAAGTCCCGCGTAGGCGCTCTATATCAAAGTATTGTAGTGCGCCTGCGCAGGACCTCAATATCGGCCTGTGTGCATGACGTAAGATGCGTTCTGCATCCAGGCTTCAGAAGAAGGAGGACTAAGGTGGCTAAAAGAGGAGGTGCCGGTCCCGGAGAACAGCGCCACCCATCTGACCAGTTTGCACCACACAGACCCCCTAGGTGAGTATTATAAAGTGATTTTCACGTTCTACACAGCAGCCTGGGCTCTTATATACAGTATGTTAGAATGCCGTATATAAGAGCCCACTGGTGGTGGCCACAGCTTATAGGCCCCAAATCTGGTGAGAGGATCCCTTTAAACAAGTGACATCTTTGATGTATGAGGTACAAAAGTGCCTCGGACCTCAAAGATGAGTTCAGCTTTAATTTACCGCCTCCTGTGTTCCCACTGACATCGGAGTGGATATAACATATATTTTCCATCCATGTCCTCTAAATCCCTGTATGGTACACCGTGTCGTTATAATGTATTTATGAAGCGCCGGCCGCGCTGTACGGTAGGGAAACAGTAATTGCAAACAGAGACGAATACACAGACTACAGAGCAGAGAGAAGAGTGAGGGTTAAGCCACCCGGAGCTCGGTAGTGATATATAGGCTTGCCATCCCTTCTACTACTGGGGCCGTAATCTAATTTATAAACTCTACCTATAATGACAGGGATAATATTTTCAAACAATTGTAAAGCTTTTGAAGTCCGGAGTGCGACTGGGACAGAATAGGTTTCATTTATGGCTGATTCTGGTTTTTTTTGCAACTATTACTTTCTTTTCAAACAAATATTTAAAGTTGTTTTTAAACGCTGCCAAATAAGCAAAAAAAATACAAAAAAATACTTGTTGCAATTTTTTTATATTCTAGACATAAGAAATAAAACAACACTTGTGGAGCAAAATATACTCCACCAAAAACACAGTGATTTCAGTATAGTAAAATAGATTATTTATTTAGTAGAAGCTAAAAATATAAGTATAAAACAATGACAAGTATAATAAATAATGGTGCTTCAACAAGAGGGACGATATGTCAGCATAAACATTAAAGTTCTAAGAGGCACAGGAGTGAACAAAACTTAAATATTTGGTACAAAATGAATATATTATTGTCTGGAAATTTCAATTGATATAAACCTGTGCGATATATATTATGCATTCAGATAGGGTCCAGTAACCGATGTAGTAAGGTGCTCCTGTGCCAGTAAACAGTGATTACCTGGTGTGTGGTGCGGAGTCGTCCCTCTACCCCGACGTACGTTTCAATATGCTTTCATCAAGGGGCACCACACACCAGGTAATCATTATTTACTGGCACAGGAGCACCTTACTACATCGGTTACTGAACCCTATCTGAATGCATTGTTGTCAGTTCATAGCAATCACCATTGCACTTTATACTTAAAGCACTTTATACTACTGACCACTGATTAGCACCTAGCACTTAGCAACATTAATACCTCACGGAACCTGTCAATTAATATATATCGCACAGGTTTATATCAATTTAACTATGTTGCAATTTATGCCTCTTTTTTAACACCCATACTAACTTATCATTTATTAATTTATATTATATGTCACCCTTTATTCTAATACCTTTTTCCATTTAGAGGGATTTACTTTTATACTTCATAGCTGAGGACAGGTGACTGTCCAGGTGTGTGTGTTCAGTGTATACATGCGGAGAGCGGAGCGCGGGTGGAGCCGAGCGGAGTAATGTGTGCGGGGGGCGGAGTGCGGGGTGGGTGGAGCAGAGCGGGGCCATGGCGCTGAGGACATCAGTGCTGGGGATTGCATGGCTGGGGACAGGTGACTATTCATGTGTGTGTGTCTGTGTTCAGTGTATACATGCGGGTGGAGGGCGGACAGCGGGGGGGATGGAGCTGAGTGTGGTAATGTGTGCGGGGGGCGGAGGCGAGCGGTGGGTATATGTTGGCTGGGTTGCTGGTGTGGGCTCCCGGGGGTGCAGTACTCAACGGGGAGTCGGGGCTCCGTGTGGGTGTGGGGAAAAGTGTCAGGCGTTGTCCTGTCGGCACGTAGTTCAGGCTGTTCAGTTAGCTGAGCCTTTGGTCGCAGGCTCTTTAGCGCGCGCAGTGTGGCGACGGTTGTCACTGTAATGACGTCATTTTGGAGCAAGACAGACAGACAGACAGAATAAGGCAATCTAATATATAAAGCTGAATGTGTGTATGTATGTGTGTGTGTGTATGTCCGGGATTGGCATCTGCACCGTCGCAGCTACAGCCACAAAATTTTGCACACTCACACTTCTGGACCCCGAGAGCGTCATAGGCTATGTTTTGAGGGGAAATTTTAACCCCGCGCTTTACAGTTATTCACCAAAAACCTGCCTCCATTAAAGTGAATGGAGCTGGGAGCCACAGTGCAGCCAGAACTTCAGAAGAATGTGCAGCCACGCCCTTAAATGGAATGTTGGCGTGCCACAATTCAGCCAGGGAAAGAGACAGACACAGACAGGGTAAGAAACAGACAGACAGGGTAAGAGACAGACACAAAGAGACAGACACAGACAAAGAGACAGACTGACAGGGAAAGAGACAGACAGGGAAAGAGAGGGAAAGAGAGAGACAGGTTAAGAGACAGAGACAGACAGGTAAAGAGACAGACAGACAAAGAGACAGACACAGGGAAACAGACAGACAGGGAAAGAGAGGGAAAGAGACAGACAGGGTAAGTGACAGACAAAGACAGTTAAAGAGACAGACAAAGAGACAGACACAGGGAAAAAGACAGAGGGAAAGAGAGAGGGAAAGATACAGACAGGGAAAGTGACAGAGATAGTGTCGCGGGCGGAGGGGACTTGCTCGCCACGCTCGGGTCCGGGGCTTCTGCTGCTGCTGCTCAGTGGCTCGAGCGGTGGACCAGACCCGGGGACTCAAGCAGCGCTCCTCACCTGTGAGTGAAATGGGGATGGTGGTGTGGTTAGGGAGATTGTTCGTGACGCCACCCACGGGTCGTGGTGATAATGGCACCACCGCTGCTGGTAACGGGGATCTCGGGAGAGATGGTAGGGTGCAGCTGAGATGTTGTCCCCTCCGTGGGCAGGGGTTGGTGATCCCGGGGCCCGATAGTGTAACAGGGAGGCTGAATGGCTAAGGTGCAGGGCTGCAGGGACAGCGCAGCGCCTGACGGCACTGGTGTACTCACTCAGACAATAACTGACAGAGTCTCTGGTAAACCAAAACGGCCGGATGGACGGGTCCCGCAGCCGGCTGCAGTGTTGTTGTTGTGCTCTCCCCGGACGGCTGATGGTGGCTGTCTTTCCCTGCACCTTTGAAAATGTTCTGACTCCTGTGGTTGCCCACCAGTAGTCCGCTCCCCGGCATATAGGTGCCGTAGGAGCCTGGTTTGCCTGCAGGCGCTGGCCCTTGGATCTCTAGCCTGTGGCGGTGGCTGTATATCCTCTCTGGGTGGACGGTTGCCTTCAATCGGGACTTTAGTAGTTGAGAAACCCCTGGGGTTCCTGTCACATTCGGATTTGATTATTGACGGCGGCTCCAAGCCTGGTCGGGGTCCGATGGCCCTGCCTGTGTGCTTAGCTTCACTCTGTTCCCCGATCCAGTACCGGCGGGCCGACGCCCGACCACGGTCCTTACGGCTCTGCAGAGTTCCACTAACTCCTGCAGACGGCCACCACCATCTGCCAACCTTGCTGTTAGTGTCTGGGCTCCAACCCAGACACCCAAGTGTTCACTCCTCTCACTTTCACCTCCAAGACTCATCTGCTGCTTTTCCCGCCTCCAGGCCTGTGAACTCCTCAGTGGGTGTGGCCAACCGCCTGGCTCCGCCCCACCTGGTGTGGACATCAGACCCTGGAGGGAGGTAACAAGGGTTTTGTGTTTGGCTGCTGTAACTGCCTAGGGTGGGGGTGTGTGTGTTGGTATGTCTGTGACTACCTGGCTAGTCCAGGGCATCACAATAGATAGACAGACAGGGAAAAAGATAGATAGACAGACAGGGAAAGCGATTGAGACAGATGGAGAAAGAGACAGAGACAGTTAGAGACAGACAGGGAAAGAGACAGACAAAGAGAGATAGAGAGAGAGACAGAGAGATATATACAGAGGGGGAGACAGACAGAGAATGGGAGAGAAACAGAGAGGCAGTTACTATCCCGGGCGTTAATACATTCTATTTATACATTCTGTCCTGGGAATGGTAATACATTCTATTTTGTTAACAACAGTTATTAACCCGGGCGAAGCCGGGAATTACGGCTAGTTCTATATAAAAATGAGGGTCAAAATAAAAATCAGAATTAGGACTTGACATAACTTTACTGCAGTTCATCGAAAAATCTGTGTGCTGCAGCGAAGGCATGGGGAATGGTGACCGAGCGCCTGTGTCCTGGACAATGGCAATATAAGAAATATACAAAGAATTATTCTTAACCTCATGTATTACAAGCTGAGCTACGGCTTCACCAGCAGTTTGACGGAGAAAAAGACAGAGACAGACAGGGAAAGAGACAGACAGACAAAGAGATAGAGAGAGAGAGACAGAGAGATAGAGAGAGATATATACAGAGGGGGAGACAGACATTATAATTACATTTATATCTATTTGTTTTGTGGTTTTTGTGTGCAGAATACATTTTTGTTAATACATTCTATTTTGTTAACAACAGTTATTAACCCGGGCGAAGCCGCTTAGTACAGCTAGTTTTATATATATATATATATATATATATATATATATATATATATATATATATATATATATATACTTGTCATTGATTTATACTTATATTTTTAACTTCTACTAAATAAATAATCTATTTTACTATACTGAAATCACTGTGTTTTGGTGGAGTATATTCTGCTCCACAAGTGTTGTTTTAATTCAGTTGTGCAGTGAATTATTTATTCAGACCATATTGTTGTTAATTAGACACAAGAAATGTAGAAATGTAACAACCGAGTCCGGCTGAACAGAAACCTGCAAGTCTTTTTTTTTTTTTTTTTTTGGCCTCTTTAAATTGAAAGCATGAGTCTGGAGAAGTTGAGAAGGAATATCCCGGCTTAAAAATGTTTGAAGCCCATCAATCTCCGCGACCACAGAGCTAATGTGGACCTGGTGTTTTCTTTGAATGAAATCACTCTGAGTGGTTATATGTTGATCTAACATAAAACAAATGGAAATGGGTGTTTTCCGCAGCCGCCTGTACCATTTATTTTGGAAAAACAATGAGAAACCTGGCAGAATTTTATAAGAATGGACTTTGTAAATAGCGGGAAAAAAAAGTTTAAATATTTAATGTTTTATTTTTAAAAAAGTTACAATTTTATATCATTTATATAAAGTTTTTTCTTGTTTTTCTTCATCTTTATCAAATCAAATTGAAAAATTAATTGATTAACATCAGAGGAAATTTGATATTATCTAAGGGTTAACGCAATCGTGAGATGTGACCCACGGTGATTTACAGATCATCACTGCCAAATTAACTCTTTTGTCAGGTAGTCATGCAAATTAGTCTTCGTCCATAAATTTATGCGAGATATAGCTAATTTGCATATATTTTCCTCCATGAAGCTTTGGGAATAAAACTACACACAACTGATCTACTGAAAGGGACTTTCTCATCATCGTAAATGGGTAGAAATGCAAAGTTCTTGTATACTTGCACTTCAAGTCTTATTAAACCTTATCTGGTACCAGACAAAGGTTAAAAATTATAATAGAGGAAATTTATGGCACACAAAGTGGTGAAAAATGATTTTTTTTATTTATTTTTCACTGATTTCTGCAAAAAGTCACACCAATAACTCCTTATGCCTTGGCATAAGGAGTTTTTGGGGGGACTTTTTGCAGAAATTAGTGAAAAATAAATAAAAAAATCATTTTTCACCACTCTGTGTGGCATAAGGAGTTTTTGGTGAAACTTTTTGCAGAAATCAGTGAAAAATAAATAAAAAAAATCATTTTTCACCACTCTTTGTGTGGCATAAGGAGTTTTTGGTGTGACTTTTTGCAGAAATCAGTGAAAAATAAATAAAAAAATAAATTTTCACCACTCCTTGTGTGGCATAAGGAGTTTTTGGTGTGACTTTTTGCAGAAATCAGTGAAAAATAAATAAAAAATCATTTTTCACCACTCTTTGTGTGGCATAAGGAGTTTTTGGTGTGACTTTTTGCAGAAATTAGTGAAAAATAAATAAAAAAATCATTTTTCACCACTCTGTGTGGCATAAGGAGTTTTTGGTGAAACTTTTTGCAGAAATCAGTGAAAAATAAATAAAAAAATCATTTTTCACCACTCTTTGTGGCATAAGGAGTTTTTGGTGAGACTTTTTGCAGAAATCAGTGAAAAATAAATAAAAAAAATCATTTTTCACCACTCTTTGTGTGGCATAAGGAGTTTTTGGTGTGACTTTTTGCAGAAATTAGTGAAAAATAAATAAAGAAATCATTTTTCACCACTCTTTGTGTGGCATAAGGAGTTTTTGGTGTGACTTTTTGCAGAAATTAGTGAAAAATAAATAAAAAAAAACATTTTTCACCACTCTTTGTGTGGCATAAGGAGTTTTTGGTGTAACTTTTTGCAGAAATCAGTGAAAAATAAATAAAAAATCATTTTTCACCACTCATTGTGTGGCATAAGGAGTTTCTGGTGAGACTTTTTGCAGAAATCAGTGAAAAATAAATAAAAAAAAATCATTTTTCACCACTCTTTGTGTGGCATAAGGAGTTTTTGGTGTGACTTTTTGCAGAAATCAGTGAAAAATAACTAAAAAAAATCATTTTTCACCACTCTTTGTGTGGCATAAGGAGTTTTTGGTGTGACTTTTTGCAGAAATTAGTGAAAAATAAATAAAGAAATCATTTTTCACCACTCTTTGTGTGGCATAAGGAGTTTTTGGTGTGACTTTTTGCAGAAATCAGTGAAAAATAACTAAAAAAAATCATTTTTCACCACTCTTTGTGTGGCATAAGGAGTTTTTGGTGAGACTTTTTGCAGAAATCAGTGAAAAATAAATTTAAAAAATCATTTTTCACCACTCATTGTGTGGCATAAGGAGTTTTTGGTGAGACTTTTTGCAGAAATCAGTGAAAAATAAATAAAAAAAATCATTTTTCACCACTCTGTGTGGCATAAGGAGTTTTTGGTGAGACTTTTTGCAGAAATCATTGAAAAAATAACTAAAACATTTTTCACCACTCTTTGTGTGACATAAGGAGTTTTTGGTGTGACTTTTTGCAGAAATCAGTGAAAAATAAATAAAAAAATAATTTTTCACCACTCTGTGTGGCATAAGGAGTTTTTGGTGTGAGTTTTTGCAGAAATCAGTGAAAAATAAATAAAAAAAATCATTTTTCACCACTCTTTGTGTGGCATAAGGAGTTTTTGGTGTGACTTTTTGCAGAAATTAGTGAAAAATAAATAAAGAAATCATTTTTCACCACTCTTTGTGTGGCATAAGGAGTTTTTGGTGTGACTTTTTGCAGAAATCAGTGAAAAATAACTAAAAAAAATCATTTTTCACCACTCTTTGTGTGTCAGAAATGTCCTCTATTATATTGTCTAATGTTTTCTGAGCATCTATTACTTATGGTGAAGCGGAGCCTTATCCTTTTAATTAAGGGTTAAAAATTAGGGATGATCGAATACCTCAAATATTTGGCTTCGCGAATATTTTCCGAATAGGTCGCCGATATGCGAATATTCGATGCGCAATTAAAGTCTATGGGAAGCCCGAATAGTTCTGAATAGTTGTTATTCGGGTTTCTCATAGACTTACATTGCGCATCGAAAATTCGTGAATAGTCGAATATCGGTGACCTATTCGGAAAATATTCGCGAAGCCGAATATTTGAGGTATTTGATCATCCCTATTAAAAATCCTCTCTAGTGTCAAAAACAGAGGGATTTTTAATTCTACAGTTTACTGCTCTTTGTCGATGTTACCAGTCATCAGTTTTTCAGAGGTGGCTGGTTTTCTAGGAAAGATGTGCAGCGCTTCCAAGCTCTTTGCTATAGTGCTTAAAGGGCACCTGTCAGGTGCAATATGTACCCAGAACCAGGAGCAGTTCTGGGTACATATTGCTAACCCCTGCCTAATCGTCCCTGTATACACTAGCATAGATAAAGGGATCTATAGAAAAAGTATTTCTAAAGATCTTTTATCTTATGCTAATGAGCGCAGGGACTAGTCCCCTGGGCGTTATATCTCCCGACTAGCCGCCCTCTTAGCATGCTAGTGTAGCACCCCTGAAGACCTCAGTGTGCTACAAGGTTCTGCATCCACACCAGGATGCAGGGCCTACCCCCATAATAATAATAATAATAATAATAATAATAATAATAACAAAGTTTATTTATATAGCGCCAACATATTCCGCAGCACTTTACAATCTGGTGGGGGGTTGTATAGACAAATACAAAACAGAATAGTACACAATTCAACAGCTAGAGTAGGAATGAGGGCCCTGCTCGAAAGCTTACAATCTATGGGGGGGAAAGGGGGACACAAAAGGTTAAGCACACTTGTATATCTGGTCCGGCCATAGTTATGCTAGTCTATTGGTTACATATAAAGATGAATGATCTGGTCATTAGACAGTAACCTTTTGCGTGCCCTTACGTGCTATTGGTTGTATGTAGGATGTGGGGACAGAAATAGGAGAGAGAAGGTTCCGAGTAGCATTTAGAAGGTGGGACGGGGGAGAGTTAGGTTAGGAAGTTATTATGATAAGCTTGTCTGAAGAGATATGTTTTTAATGTACACTTAAAAACTCGGGGGCTAGATATTAGTCGCATTCTTTGGGGTAGTGCATTCCAGAAAACTGGCGCGGCACGAGAGAAGTCTTGAAGACGGAGTTGTGAGGTTCGTATTATGGAGGATGTTAGTCTAAGATCATTTGCGGAATGAAGGGGGCGGGTAGGATGATAGACAGAGATGAGGGATGAGATATATGGTGGTGCAGAGCTGTGGAGAGCTTTGTGGGTGAGGGACTTGAGTTTGTATTGTATTCTGTAGCTGAAGGGTAGCCAGTGTAGTGACTGGCACAAGGTAGAGGCATCGGTGAAGCGGCTGGACAGGAATATGACCCTGGCTGTAGCATTCAAGATGGATTGGAGCGGGGAGAGTTTGGTCCGAGGGAGACCAATCAATAAAGAGTTGCCTTTAGGGACCCAGAACCTCAGTGCCCGCTAACACCAAAAACCCAGGTAATCCCAGTTTTCCCTAACAATCCCCCATACAATGGTACTTACTAGGGTGGGACCAATGGATAGCCCCAAATTACAGGGTGCCATCAATGCACTGTTCATGCAATGCCTGGATTTGTCAGGTCTTCCAAAGAGAGATGCTCTTTTCAGCATTTCTGTACTTTGGAGAATTTATGGAAATTGCATCAATTTCCTTTGCATTACTAAGCTACGTGAAGGAAAGCGTTTTTTCAACAGATGATGCATATGTGGGGGCTTTGTGTACCCCGTGTATGCACTGAACATAGCCTCCAGATGTAACGTGAGCACAGCTGAAGTCTGGATCTGTTGGAGCTATATATATGGATAAAATAGCTAAATATATCAATCCATATATATCCCTTTATGTAAATGTGGCCGTCTTATGTGATCCTGATGATTTGCATGCAGCATGACTGTAGGGAAACCAGCGCAGTACAAGGAGGGGGCAGGGTATCCTGAAAGAAACATTGACTTTCGGGAGCCCCACATACTTTTATCCACATAATCACGCATAAGGGAAGGTGAATTCACCCGTTTGTTCCTAGTTCAGACACTTGACCCCCACTCAGAGCAAATGTTTACATTCTGGAAGAAACTGAACTGTAGGGAAATGACTGGAACCAGGCAATGGCGGCTCTGCCATGTCTTCATGTCTGCATACCACATTCCCATGAAGATCTGCCCCTCGCCGGGCCCGCTCTGCGGTACATTACTGCGTACACAAATCGTTTTGTTTCTTTGGAACCGGCTTCATGTCTTGTATCGAGAAGCCATTTATCCTGTTTATATAATTGTGTCTTTCAGCTTTCTTATTTAAAGACTCGGAGCAGCAACCGTTCAAGGGAAGTGGGATCGGCTGAGGATTACGCTGTTCTTTCTTTACTGCAAAGTCTAAAAAGTCTCTAAAATTTTTCAAAGGCAAGAAAAGTAACTTTTGGTGGAATAAAATGCTAAAAGTTCAACTGCTGGTGAAAGGAATAATCTTTTGCAATGTTGTCTTGTGTTATTTACAAAGCGGCAGCCTGCCTGGCCACATAAACTGCCACCGGTACCGTGTGTTTTAATTTCACAGAGATATGTCCAAAGGGGCTTTGGGCACATATTTTTGTGGGGACTATATTACTGTCCAAGGTGTTGTGCCAATATAATACTGTATGAGGAGCTGTGAGGATATAATACTGTATGAGGGGCAGTGGGGGATATAATACTGTATGAGGAGCTGTGAGGATATAATACTGTATGAGGGGCAGTGGGGGATATAATACTGTATGAGGGGCAGTGAGGATATAATACTGTATGAAGACCTGTGGGAATATAATACTGTATGATTGGCTGTGGGGATATAATACTGTATGAGGGGATATGGGGATATAATACTGTATGAGGGGCAGTGGGGATATAATACTGTATGAAGACCTGTGGGGATATAATACTGTATGAGGGGCAGTGGGGATATAATACTGTATGAGGAGCTGTGAGGATATAATACTGTATGAAGACCTGTGGGAATATAATACTGTATGATGGGCTATGGGGATATAATACTGTATGAGGGGCAGTGGGGATATAATACTGTATGAGGGGCAGTGGGGATATAATACTGTATGAGTGGCTGTGGGGATATAATAATGTATGAGTGGCTGTGGGGATATAATACTGTATGAAGGGCAGTGGGGATATAATACTGTATCAGGGGCAGTGGGGATATAATACTGTATGAGGGGCTGTGGGGATATAATACTGTATGAAGACCTGTGGGGATATTATAATGTATGAGTGGCTGTGGGGATATAATATTGTATGAGGGGCAGTGGGGATATAATACTGTATGAAGACCTGTGGGGATATAATACTGTATGAAGACCTGTGGGGATATAATACTGTATGAGGAGCTGTGGGGATATAATACTGTATGAGGAGCTGTGGGGATATAATACTGTATAAGGAGCTGTGGGGATATAATACTGTATGAGGAGTAGTGGGGATATAATACTGCATGAGTGGCTGTGAGGATGTAATACTGTATGAGGGGCAGTGGGGATATAATACTGTATGAGGGGCAGTGGGGATATAATACTGTATGAGGGCCTGTGGGGATATAATACTGTATGAGGGGCTGTGAGGAATTAATAAAGTATGAGGGGCTTTGTGGATAAAATACTATATGATGATCTATGGGGATATAATACTATATGAAGGGCTGTGAGAATATAATACTGTATGAGGGGCTATGGGGATATAATACTGTGTGAGGGGCTATGGGGATATAATACTGTATGATGGTCTATGGAGATATAATACTGTATGAGTGGCTATGGGAATATAATACTGCTGTGGGGATACAATGCTGTATGAGCGGCTGTGGGGATATAATACTGTATGATGGGCTATGGGGATATAATACTGTATGATCGGCTGTGGGGATATAATACTGTATGAGGAGCTGTGGGGATATAATACTGTATGAGGAGCTGTGGGAATATAATACTGTATGAAGGGCAGGGGGGTATAATACTGTATGAGGAGCTGTGGGGATATAATACTGTATGAGGGGCAGTGGGGATATAATACTGTATGAAAACCTGTGGGGATATAATTCTGTATGTGTGGCTGTGGGGATATAATACTGTATGAAGACCTGTGGGAATATAATACTGTATGAGGGGCTATGGGGATATAATACTGCTGTGCGGATACAATGCTGTATGAGCGGCTGTGGGGATATAATACTGTAAGATGGGCTATGGGGATATAATACTGTATGAGGAGCTGTGGGGACATAATACTTGTATGGGGGCTGTAATAACAAATCACTCTATTGTTGATGATACGATCAGGGACTTACACCAGAAGGTGATACAGTATTTTCACAAATGATGAAGACTTTCCTTTGGTGTGTTATAATAACTTTTATCTTAACTTTATCTTGTAACTTTACAAAGTTTTATAACAGTCCCAGTAAAACAGTAAGTTACTATAAATGCTATGAAATACGTGTGTAATTGTCACTTACATTTTTTTTTCTAGTGGAACACATCAAGGTTGAATGAACTGCAATTTTACCATATCAGTAAATATTTGGTCTCATAATAATGATGTTATTATTAGTAGTAGTTTTTATTATTATTATTATTATTATTATTATTATTATTACTACAATTTTTAATATTATCAAAACTTTTCCCATGTTTCCTTATAGGATGACTTGTCACACGTCAGTGACTTAACTTGAACTAACACTAATTTTCAATCTCGCAAAGTCAAAGTTATTTCTTAACTTGTTCTTTTGTTTAAAGTTTGTTTTATTTTTAACTTTTGTTTTATGTTTCGAGATTTATTTTTTTTATTTTTGTGTTAAATGCTGGGGTTCTTTGTAGTTTCAGGAAAATAATAAGCGACCATGTGTTATTTTTGCAATTCACAAAACAAACAGCATTTTTTTTTTTTTTTTGGTTTGTGAACAAAGACATCTCTATTTTGCAGGATCTGTGTCCTCCCCCTCTGTCCTCTGGAATGTACACTTGCTGCTGGTAACACAATGCAGAGGGAGGCAGTTGAGCTGAAAAAGATTTAATGAATGTGTGACCAGTGAATCACATTGAATCCGGCCCCGGCTGCTTACATTATCCCTAAATACATGACAATAAGGGACGCTGCTGCTGCTGCTTGGTGACTTCTTAAGAATCCAACCCTAAAGTGTAACAATCGCCTAATAACCTGCAGCATTAACCATGGTAAATGGTGGACCGGTCATTATTAATCAGTGTTAACTCAGCAGAAAATAATTAGAGGATTCATTTACCTGACATAGATGATGCAGGCTGCAAATCACTGTATACGACAGGAGACGTGCGCAAATCAAGAGGAAACTGGATGTGAACCGGGCAAAAGTTTAATCTCAGTAACTTATCTAAATCGAGCCACAGACACAGCTAGAAAAGACTGTGATCTTCCTGGAGCGGCTTCCCCTAAATTATAAAGGTATCAGATGTATCCATTCGCCGCTCCATGTCCATAGTATATACCACCTGACATGTTTTTAAGACGCCTGAGACAACTTGCCGCCAGAGGTGCCTGCCTGCAGTTTAGTCCCCTCACACCTGTAACGCCTGTACTCAGTAGCTGCAGAGGAACCAGACACTGTTATAAGGCTACTTTCACACATCAGTTTTTTGCCATCAGGCACAATCCGGTAGAAAAACTGATGCCACAGATCCGTCGCATCAGTTTGTTCCATCAGTTTCTTCCATTTTTCAACGGATTCATTGTGATACTGAGCATGCTCAGTTTAAAAAAATGCAATCCGTCGTTGGATTCCCTAATATGACGGATGACGCCATAGGCTTCCATTATACACATGCCCGACGGCACCGGATCCAGCATGGTCCGTTTTTTTGCCATTGTCAAAAAATGTTCCATGCTGCATCCTTTCTGTCAGCCGGACGAAGACATTTTGCCGGATCCAACGGACGCCACATGCAACACATGGCCATCTGGCACAATCCGGCGCTATCACAAGTCAATGGGGAACAAAACGGATTTGGCGCCGGATCCGTTTTATCCGCATTTTGCCGGATTGTGCCTGACGGCAAAAACCGGATGTGTGAAAGCAACCTGACTTATCTAAACCAAGTCAGAGACATAACTAGAAAAAACTGTGATCTTCCTGGACCTTGCTGTGAATGCACCTATTGCTTCCATGGAGGAGATAAGTGGCTTATCCTAAATTATAGAGGTATCAGAAACAGGGACAGAATCAGGCAGGCAAGGACATTATCAGAAAACAAAGCAGAGGTCAAATCCGGATCCGGCAGCGAGTTACAAATATGGCAAACAGGAGAATAGTCAGAAAGCAGGGTCAAAGCAGGAATCAATAATCAGTGCAGGAGGGAACCAAAGTCTAGCAGGAATAAAATCTATATCTGGCAATGACCAGCAGACAGAAGAAAGGATAAAAAGGGTATGGTGTCTTCCCATTTGCTGAAGCTGAATTGTGACAACCTCAGCTGGAAGACACATGCCACCTACACTCAGCCAGTGGTACTCCAGGCACCAGGAAAACCCAGTCTAGTGGATGAACGGAGCCTGCGTCCACCAGAGTCACCTGCACCGACTCCTCCCCCATCAACAGCACAGTCCGCAGCGGGAACATGGCGTCACCTGGTGACTAAAGCAGAAGTTGCAGGAGCGGACTCTGGTGAGGATGTCACACCACCATTAAGAATACATGTAAAATTGAGGGAGCATGCACTTGAAATTGAAGGTGGTAGAACAAGGCATTGGCTTGGTCACATTTAGGCCTCATTCAGACGTCCATGTTTTTAGTATGTGTTGTAATCGTTTTTCACGGATACCACATATACTCATCATAATCTATGGGGCTGTTCACAGCTCCGCGTTTTTCAGGCAGCAAGAATCACAATGGTCAAAACAAGTCTATGGATCCATGAAAAACACATGCAGCATAAGGAGGGCAGGTACTTCAACATTGAAAAGTACAGAAGATTTGTAATTTTATGATTTATTGATAAAAAAACCACTGATGGTAAAAACGGACACACAGATGACATGCTGATGCAAAGCACTGATTGACACCAGTACATGTCTAAATACATCCGTGTGAATGAGGCCGTAAGGAGAGTGGACTGGCACAGGACTCCGCTCACTAATGCTCCTGGATTATTGGCCCAAGGGTGATATAAAGGAGGGAAAAAAACACCCAGATATGCTGTCTACTGGGCCGATCCCAGCACCATACGTTGGGCCTATATGGTGCCTTTGACCACGATGCAGGTGAAAGGGTCAAATTGTGACCTCTCAAGATAGTAAGATTGTGACATGCAAGTTGCAAAAAACTCCATCTGGCTTTAACTTTTTGCAACTTAAGGGTGCTTTACACGCTGCGACATCGCTAGCGATTGCTAGCGATGTCGAGCTCGATAGCACCCGCCCCCGTCGTTCGTGCGACATTTGGTGCTTGCTGCCGTAGTGAACATTATCGCTATGGCAGCGTCACATGCACATACCTTGTCAGCAACGTCGCTGTGACCGCCGAACAATCCCTCCCTCAAGGTGGAGGTGCGTTGGCGTCATAGCGACGTCACTGCGGCGTCACTAAGCGGCCGGCCAATAGAAGCAGAAGGGCGGAGATGAGCGGGACATCCCGCCCACCTCCTTCCTTCCGCATTGCTGGTGGACGCAGGTAAGGAGATGTTCGTTGTTCCTGCGGTGTCACACACAGTGATGTGTGCTGCCGCAGGAACGACAAAAAACATCGTACTTGTGGCAGCAGCGATATTAAGGAAAGGAGCGACGTGTCAACAATCAACGATTTTGAACGATTTTGCGATCGTTGATCGTCGCTCCTTGATGTCACACGCTGCGATGTCGCTACCGGCGCCGGATGTGCGTCACTAACAACGTGACCCCGATGATATTTCGGTAGCGATGTCGCAGCGTGTAAAGCACCCTTTACTCTATGGGTCCCAATGTAACACAATTCACCTGTGATACTCAGCAATCAGTGGCCACAAGACCTGTGCCGTAGCCTGGGTGGTTGTGTATCTTAGCCTGATGAGTAGCATCACTATCTTCTCCTGGCTAGTCTGCCTGCACCACTGGCCTCTTCAGTTGGTGCTGTGAACATATTCTGGCAGCTCTATAACACCCGAACCCTTTAATTTAATAGTATTTAACTTCTACAAGGGAAATAAATGTTAAAACTGCATCACAAGTCACAATGCGAAGTCATAGGACATGACGGAAAAGATAATGTGATCATATCTGCTGCTCGTTACACCCTGGTATGTCTCTGCCCTCCACACTGGTACAACAGGAGGAGAAAACACTGTGTCAATAAATACATCTGCTGACTCTGAATCCCCCCCAGCAATTCACACTTAATCCTTGGAAACACCAATAGGAAGACCCCCACCAAGAGGAGTAGCTCCCCGGGTGACAACTCCTGCTTAGGAAAAGCCACCGGGGGCCACACAAACATAAACAGCCCAGAAGCCTGTCTGTCAGATATCAATTAAACCACGTCTTGGTGGAGACCTGGAGCTTCTGCTGGACGGGGATTATGGAAAGTAACTAAATAACTTAAGTAGAGTATATGTAACAATAGATAAGGCAACAATGTAAACAACAACATCTAAAAACAATACAAAAAAGAAAAAAAACTCTAAAAGCGGACATATCAAGTAACAAAATAAGATTTTATCTAAAACGTTAACTGTATCTTTAAACTAAAGGCGTTAAGCCACTATTTATATTACAGGGGTATATAATATATTATTTTATTATATTATTATTATTATAAGGGGTTGTCCAGGACTAACATATTAATGGCTTACCCCTAGGAGAGGTCATCAATACAACGTAGCCAACATTTAAATGTTGACGCCTCCTTGGAATACCCTAAATCTTTTCATCACAGGAGTCCAGGGAAATCCAGACAGTAAATCAATATCAGATCGGTGGGGTCTAACACCTGGTACCCACACTGCAGTTAGATGCACAGGGTGTATGAAGCCATAAACCAAAGCTGTGTTCATGGTGTATCATCTGTTCTCGGTACTGTTGCTCCTCTCCTGATGAAGTGAATGTGATCTGAGCTGCAGTACCGAGAACCACCACTACACAGTGTGCGGCGCTGTGCTGATCCGGCTCCGGACATTGTACCTCTGGTAGTCCCGGGAAATGCAATCTGCTGATTGGTGGTGGTGCTAGGTGTTGGATCCCACACCCTTACTTATTTAATCCTGAGAACAGCTTATTAATATGGGGTTAACATTTTATACATTTGTCTCTCCTTACAACTTTTAGTTGCACGGTGGCTCAGTGGTTAGCACTGCAATCTTGCAGCACTGGGGTTTTGGGTTCAAATCCCACCAAGGACAACATCTGCAAGGAGTTTGTATGTTTTCCCCGTGTTTGTGCGGGTTTCCTCCGGGTTCTCTGGTTTCCTCCCACACTCCAAAGACATACAGATAGGGAATCTAGATTGTGAGCCCCAATGGGGACAGTGTTTCTGATGTATGTAAATCGCTGCGGAATATGTTAGCGCTATATAAAAATAAAGATTTATTATTTTTATTTTTTTTAGTTGAAGTGCAGATGTTAAATTCTTTTTAATAGAGGAGCTATGATAAGGTGTGGGGGCTTTACACGCAGCGATATCGCTGGTGAAAGCACCTGCCCCTGTCGTTTGTGCGTCACGGGCAAATCGCTGCCCGTGGCACACAAAATCGTTAGGAGCCGTCACACGGCCTTACCTGCCTAGCAACGTTGCTTTTGCCGGCAAACTGCCTTCTTTCTAAGGGGGCGGTTCGTGCGGCATCATTAAGCGACCGCCCAATAGAAGCGGAGGGGCGGAGATGAGCGGCCGTAACATGCCGCCCACCTCCTTCCGCATTGCCGGCGGCCGCAGGTAAGCTGTAGTTCGTCGTTCCCGGGGTGTCACACGTAGCGATGTGTGCTGCCTCGGGAACGATGAACAACCTGCGTCCTCAACAATCAATGATTTTTTGAAAATGAACGACGTGTCAACGATCAACGATAAGGTGAGTATTTTTGATCGTTAACGGCTGTTCGTTGGTGTCACACGCAATGACGTCGCTAACGATGCCGGATGTGCGTCACGGAATCTGTGACCCCGGCGATACGTCGTTGCGTGTAATGGGGGCTTAAGGGAGGTGAAGAGAGAAATGCATTGGACATAGTTGTGCCCCAAGAAAGTAGTCATTTGTCATCAGTGTCTTCTCTTCCAATAAATAGGACCCCTGCCCACCAAGCTAGTCATCGCCTATCCCATGTAGATACCATAAACGTCTAAAGTGGGAAAAACAAATTATTTGTGGTTGCAGATATCAGATCCGTCTTTATTCAGTATAAAGCTATGGTATAAAATTGTTAATTTTGGTGGTGGAATGATGAGATCGTAATTCCACGGCCTCCTCGTTTTTGCGAGAGTTGAGCTCCTGTTCTTTCCTTCGTTCCTTTGCTTGGTTACATTAAGTCTGCGCGTTTCATTTACTGTAATTTCGAGATGCCGGCAGGTCACAGAGATTTGTTTGTGCGGAGAATAAGTGAAGACTTTGGAACAGAGGAAGGAAGGATGGCTACAAGCTCCCAAATGTAATCAAAGTTTTCTAGCTCTGTTTCCCTCATTTCCTTAAATTGAAATTATCCCGTCAGGTTTGCTATTGTCCACTGAGCACGGTCACCGGCCGCTCCAGGAATGTCTCTGTTATCAAGGACTGGAATCAAAGCCCCGTAATCAAACCTAAAGAAATGAACAAAGGGCCAAAGAAAACCCAGGCGGGTTATGACTGACAACCGCTAAAAGTGCCAGGAAGATAACTATTAATTAAAAAATGAAGGATGTCGTAATGTTGGAATTCTCCAATTGACCGCTCGTAAAATGTGCAGATAAGAAAGCTGAGGAACTTGAAGAGGAGAATAAAAAAACCCCAAAGAGAATGTCCCTTTTTATTGCTCCTATGTACCTAAAATTCCAAAAAGAAATGTTGCAAATAGTCATAAAAAATAAAAACCTCCTATGAATGTGAGTATGATGCGTCTATGCAGAGCTATGTGTCTTCATGGATACATATACAGACCCTGCATGGTGTCATCCTGCAGTCATACTCCCTGACATCCTTCTCCTACAAGAAAAATGCAAAAATGTTCCACCATTCTAGATTAATACGTGTGACTCAAGTCATTGAAGTTTTAAATGTTACATTGTGTCCTCACCATGAGATTATGCATTTAAAGGGAACCTGTCACCAGATTTTTTCCTATTAACCTAAAAGAATCCCCTTTTGCAGCTCCTGGGCTGCATTCTATGAAGGTGCACCTTGGCCCTGACTCCCCTTCCAGACCCCAAAAATAACTTTATAAAACTTGGCCATTAGGTATGCTAATTACCTGTGTTGTGCCAAATGGGCAGGCTCATTTTCTCCTCCTGTCCCCCCTCCTGCCGCTGATCGCCGTCCTCCTTTCTTGATTGACGTGATGACGCACCCGTCATCATCCTTGTCGCATTTTCAAATCTCGCGCCTGTACAGTTATGTCGGGTCGGCAGAGCAGAAAACATAGCTGCCCTCGCTCGCGCCAGTGAGCTAAATGCACAGGAGCGAGATTATGGGCGGGTATGAGGCTGGCGCTGATGAGGTCATGCACAGCGCCGACCATAATTTCGCTCCTGCCCATTTAGCTCACCGGCGCAAGCGAGGGCAGCTATGTTTTCTGCTCTGCCCGCGATATGAAAGAGCGAACTGCGCCTGCGCAAGCCGACATAACTGCACAGGCGCGAGATTTGAAAATGCGACGAGGATGATGACAGAGGCGTCATCACGTCAATCAAGAATGGAGGACGGTGAACAGCGGCGGGAGGGGGGACAGGAGCAGAAAATGAGCCTGTCCATCTGACCAACCAAGGTAATTAGGATACCTAATGGGCAAGTTTTATAAAGTTATTATTGGGGTCTGGAAGGGGAGTCAGGGCCAAGGTGCACCTTCATAGAATGCAGCCCAGGAGCTGCAGAAGGGAAAAATCTGGTGACAGGTTCCCTTTAAAGGGGCCTAAATTGTACATTGCCATCCTCTGTGAATATCTAAAATGTTCAGAACCTCAACAACTAAATATAAGGCATTCAAAAAAAGAGACCCAGATTAAGCTCTGATAAGTCCAAGTCAAAAACAAATTAAAAAAATTATGGCTATTGGAATAAAATAAAAAATGCCCACTACTAGTAAACTTCTTAAAATGGGACCATAGAGGGGTTAAAACAGAAAATAAATCTAATCTTGTCATCTGTTACAGTAGACACATGATGCCCACAAAGGAAGAGGAAGACAAAAGACCAGCAGTGAAGAAGAAGCGCAACTGGGGCCAGGAGCTATGTACTTTTTATTTTAGCACCACTGCTGGCCGTTTATAAAAGATTTATTAGTAGGTGGACAATCTCTTTAATTTTCTTTCCACATAGATTTGTGACTTTAAAGAAGTACTCCCATTGACGTTTTTCTCCTCTTAATAAAGATCAATCATCATATTATATCACTGTATACTTACAATTGCTCATTTTGCTTTTCTACCCAGTATATTCTTCTTTTTCCAACAGGCCATAGAATCATAGAATGGTAGAATTCGAAGGGACCTCAAGAGCCATCGGGTCCAACCCCCTGCAAGTGCATGTTTTCCTAAATCATCCCAGCTATATGTTTATCCAGTTTCCTCTTGAAGATTTCCATTGATGGAGAGCTCACCACCTCCCGTGGTCGCCTATTCCACTCCCTGACTGCCCTCACTGTCAGAAAGCTTTTCCTAATGTCTAATCTGAATCTCCTTCCTTTCCTTTCATCCCATTGCTTCATGTACTTCCTTGTGTATGAATGTTAAAAACTGACTCACTGAATGTTTCTAAGCTCTGTGTAGAAACAGGAGGTCTCTTCTCCCTGCATGAGTCATCACTGCAAAAGGCAATGGCAGGGAAAGAAGGGAGCAAATTGGTCAGGAGTTGAAAAGTGGGATGACTCATGCAGGGACAAGAGACTTCCTGTTTCTATACAGAGCAGAAGAAAGAGAAGAATTAACTGGGTAGTAAGGCAAAATGAGAAATTGTAAGTTAACAGTGCATTAAGAAGATAAAAACTCTGATGTGAGAGCTTATTTAATGAGATGTGACCTTAGTGTTTTTTTCTGCTACTCTCCTATGCCTCAGCCTGATTAAGACCCTAGTCCAGGACTGAAATGACGTCTGTCTTGGACACATTTTCAATTTCTTTTTTATAAAAAAAATTCCAAAATGGTTTGGAATTTGGAAATATATATATATATATATATATATATATATATATATGTATATATATATATATATATAATTTGTAAGAGTCCTCACCAGAAGGCCTCCTTTATTTATTTTACTGCTACAATTGTCATCCATGGTCACCTTTTCTCCAGACACACTACGTCGGTCCATTGACATCAGCCATGTATCCCATCACATAGAAATAGTGTAAAAATGCAGTATTCGTGTGTATAGTGAGACGCTTTCATCAAGATACACAGTTCATGCCGCATCACCTCTCTGTTCTGCTTATCTACTATGCTGCTGGTATATGCCAGGGTGACCTATGGACCCCCTCAGGCATGAAGCCTGGTTGTGATTGCAATCTTTGCAGTCCCCACAGCTATGCCACCGGCAGCATTATTCTCCTCTGCACAGATGACCTGTATCGCTTTTTCAATGTATATAGTAATAACAATGCAGAAAAATAAGACAACTTTACATACAAAGAGCAAAGATCCGGTGCAATATGCTCGTGTTTGCGGGGAAAGCTGTAAAGTTTGAGTTTCCTTGTTTGTGCTGCCACCTGCACCATCTGGAAACAAGAGGAAATCGTCCAGTGCAGGAAGAAGTGGCATTATTAAATATAAGTATGTATGTAACAGAAGACGAAGGACAAGAAAGGGAACGGAGGTGAAGCCAACCTGATGATTTAAATACCCACAGCAGCACAGAGTATTTCAGGGGAGAAGTGATTTTCAGGGAGGCAGTGATCGGTGTACTCATGTATTTTATTAGTAAGGACAAAGAAGGGCAACGTCAGAAAGTGACAGCGGTGGGAGATGTGTTATTATTATTTATTATTATAGCGCTATTTATTACATGGCGCTTTACAAGTGAAAAGAGGTACACATAAAATCAAGTACAATAATCATGAACAATACAAGGCACAGACTGGTACAGGAGGAGAGAGGTCCCTGCCCGCGAGGGCTCACAGTCTACAGGAGGAGAGAGGACCCTGCCCACGAGGGCTCACAGTCTACAGGAGGAGAGAGGACCCTGCCCGCGAGGGCTCATAGTCTACAGGAGGAGAGAGGACCCTGCCCACGAGGGCTCATAGTCTACAGGAGGAGAGAGGACCCTGCCCACGAGGGCTCATAGTCTACAGGAGGAGAGAGGACCCTGCCAGCGAGGGCTCATAGTCTACAGGAGGAGAGAGGACCCTGCCCGCGAGGATTCACAGTCTACAGGGGATGGATGAGGGTACAGGAGGCGAGAGGACCCTGCCTGCGAGGGCTCACAGCCTACAGGAGAGAGGACCGTGCCCGTGAGGATTCACAGTCTACAGGAGGAGAGAGGACCCTGCCCGTGAGGATTCACAGTCTACAGGGGATGGATGAGGGTACAGGAGGAGAGAGGACCCTGCCTGCAAGGGCTCACAGTCTACAGGAGGAGAGAGGACCCTGCCCGTGAGGATTCACAGTCTACAGGAGGAGAGAGGACCCTGCCCACGAGGGCTCATAGTCTACAGGAGGAGATAGGACCCTGCCCACGAGGGCTCATAGTCTACAGGAGGAGAGAGGACCCTGCCCACGAGGGCTCATAGTCTACAGGAGGAGAGAGGACCCTGCCCGTGAGGGCTCATAGTCTACAGGAGGAGAGAGGACCCTGCCCACGAGGGCTTACAGTCTACAGGGAAGGGGTGAGGGTACAGGAGGAGAGAGGACCCTGCCCGTGAGGGCTCACAGTCTACAGGGGATGAATGAGGGTACAGGAGGAGAGAGGACCCTGCCCGCGAGGGCTCACAGTCTACAGAGGATGGGTGAGGGTACAGGAGGAGAGAGGACCCTGACCGCGAGGGTTCACAGTCTAGATGATGGGTGAGGGTACAGGAGGAGAGAGGACCCTGCCTGCGAGGGCTCACAGTCTGCAGGGGATGGGTGAGGCTACAGTAGGTGAGGGTAAGACTGGTTGCCAAATGACAAAGACAGTGCCATGATGATGATGTAGAGAATCAGACAGGAATGACAACAACAGCAGCAGCAGAAGAGTAGGTTGATCTTGTGAGAGGCAGTGACCTGTCCATTTAAGTGAGTATATAAGTCATGACAAGATTGTGTGTGACAAGTGTCATGAAGGGGATGTGACATTATCCTATGGTCAGAAAAGATATCAACCTATGGACAATAGTGTAAGTGAAGATAGCAGCGGAGGAGCAGTGTGCTGATCTTGCAGGAGGTAGTGACCTATACACTCATATATTAGTCGTGGTGAGGCTGTGAGTAACAAGGGCCATGTCATATGTATGTTATATTATACTATAAGCAGAGGGGATATCAATATATAGACAGATAACATATAGCAGCAGCAGAAGATGTGTTGCACTTATGGGAGGCAGTGACCTGTCCACACATGAGTGTATAATATCAGCGAGGACAGAGCTGCATATAACAGAGTATAGACTACATGGACTTATCATGACCTTTATCAATGATTTTCAGCTTACACAACATAAATTACATTTTATCTTTTTTCTAAAAAAAATTGCAAAATTTGAAAATAAACTGGAAAAAATGTAGGTCTTGAAAAATGGTAATTGTCATATTACTGTAGCGCCCCTGAGACACTCAGGGCACTACAGGGAACTGCATCCTCTTGGGGATGCAGAACCTACCCCCTGGGACCTGGAGTACCAGTGCCGATACCACCAAAGCACAACTAAAATCCTAGTTCTCCACTCCACACCGGGCATAGAGGGTTAACCATGTAAGGGGATGGTCGCCATGGAAAGGAACGAGTCCTGGGATTAGCCAGCCTGATGGGAGGGGTCAGCAGTCAGTAGAGAGTCTAGAGAGTGTGGCACACAGGAGAGGTGTGCGGACGTGCCTGAGCTGGGTCCGTGCAGCGGTGACCCCGGGGGCACAGGAGAGAGGTCGCCAGGAGGGGTACAGGAAATACCGCTGGGACCGGAGCACACACGGGGCACAGGGCCCTAGATCAGGTGCCAGTTCTACACGGCTTGATAAATACCTTCACGGACTTCACCGGACCAACTAATCCGGGGGCATCAGCAGTAAACTAGGATCGGGGTTCGGACACTTACCTCCCCACAGGGTCCGCACTACCCACCCTACGGAGAAGGAGACTGTACCCTAATAAGGGACAGTCGGGCCCCAAATGCGCCACGCTACGGGGACCCAACCAACAGAGAGTGCCGGGGACAGAGCAACCTGTGTCACTACATTAGGGCCACTACAGAGGGCCTAACACCATTACTGCAATTGTGACGCCCTGGACTAGCCAGGTAGTCACAGGTAGGCCCTTGCACAAACACCCGTCCCCTAACAAGGTAACATCAGCCAACCTAAAAACCCTGAGTCACCCCTCTCAGGTCTTGACGTTCACACCAGTGGGCGGAGCCAGGCGGTTGGCCACACCCACCGAGGAGTTCGGATAGCCTGAGGCGGGAAAACACAGCAGATCAGAGAGAGATGAGTTTTGGAGGTGAAGGAGAGTGGTAGTGGAGTGTAAACATCTGTCAGGGATCTGGGTCATATCCCGGATACCCTGTGACCAGGAGGCAGATGGTGGTTGCTGCCTGCAGGAGCCGGGAAGACGGCTGGTGGAACCGTAAGGGACCGGGACAGGGTAGTGGCCCGCCGGAACCGAACCGGGGAACCAACTGGAAACCGGAGCACCAGGAAGGGTAATCAGACCCAGAACGAGATCCAGAAGCCAATGGACCACGTCGAATTCACTGATTGAGGTCTGGACCTTAGGTCCTTTCCCGTCCCAAGATCCGAAAGACGGCAACAGCCCACCGAGGGGAATAGAAACCCACCGCTCAGGCAGAGAGATCCCACGGGCCAGCGCCTGCGGGCAAACGGGTTCCCCGACACACACACAGCCGGGGAGCGGACTACCGTTGCTGAAGCATAGGCAGTCAAGTTCTACAAAAAGAGGTGCAGGAGAAAGGTAGGAACCACCGAACCGGGTGGGGGACCAAACGCAGCCGGCTGCGGGCACCGACCACCATCCTTTTAGTTTACCAGAGACTCCGGTGTATCTGTCATAGCGAGTACAACAGTGCCCTCGGGCTGTGCACCGCACCAACACGCCCGCACCTCGCAACCACCGGGCCTCGGAATCATCACCCCCTGCCCACGGAGGGGGTCAACACCAGGCTGCACAACACCGTCCCCGGGAGCCTAGTTAACGGCAGCGGTGGTGTCCACATTCACCACAACCCGTGGGTGGCATCACGAACTTACATTCCTAAACACCACGGCCTCGGCCGTGAACCTCCCCCACCAAAATCCCTACACGTAGTGCCAGCTTCCCTTCAGAGCGACGTGACCCCCGGGTCCGGAGGCGCTCGAGCCACCCATCAAAACGAGCCCGGATCTGAGCGGCTCGGCCAGCAGCCGAGCGCGGGGCGGTACACAATCACCACCAGCTCTGGGAGTACCCACAGTTAGCAGCCGCGGTTCTCTATCCTTAACTGCAACCCGCAGGTGGCGTCACATGACATTAACTCTATTCACCCCTTGTAAATATACCCCCTTACAAAAAGGGGCCCAGGGCATGGGACCGGGCAATGGCCACCAGAGTGACATTCCCATTTGTTACCGCCTGGGACCGAGTATCCCCTTCCCTGGGCGACACATTACCAATGCATAGTTAACAACCAGCTCAGTAGATGAAAACACGTCATTCCCTATGCTGCCGACGATGAAGCACTACAACCCCCATCATGTCATATCCTGCATATAAGAGAACTCTTGCCATGCACCTGATTATTGTTATTACATATTAACAAATACCAGGATCTGAAAATACCACTGCGCATTAAATACATTCTATTATTATTTATTAGATTATTATTTATTATTATAGCGCCACTTATTCTATAAAGATAAGGAGAAAACTCATATTGTGCAGTTCCATGGTATCTTCTTAAATCTAATATATAAAGCTGAATGTGTGTGTGTGTGTGTGTGTGTCCGGGATTGGCATCTGCACCGTCGCAGCTACAGCCACAAAATTTTTCACACTCACACTTCTGGACCCCGAGAGCGTCATAGGCTATGTTTTGAGGGGAAATTTTAACCCCGCGCTTTACAATTATTCACCAAAACACCTGCCTCCATTAAAGCGAATGGAGCTGGGAGCCACAGTGCAGCCAGAACTTCAGAAGAATGCGCAGCCACGCCCTTATATGTGTCACAATGCAGCCAGGGAAAGAGACAGACACAGACAGGGAAAGAAACAGACATAGACAGGGTAAGAGATAGACACAAAGAGACAGAGACAGACACAGACAAAGAGACAGACTGACATGGAAAGAGAGAGACAGGTTAAGAGACGGACACAGACAGGTAAAGACACAGACAAAGAGACAGAGACAGACACAGGGAAACAGACAGGGAAAGAGAGGGAAAGAGACAGACAGGGTAAGAGACAGACAAAGACAGGTAAAGAGACAGACAAAGAGACAGACACAGGGAAAGAGACAGACAGGGTGCGAGAGGGAAAGAGAGTGAAAGAGACAGTCAGGGAAAGAGACAGACAAGGAAAGTGACAGAGATAGATAGGGAAAGAGATAGACAGACAGGGAAAGAGATTGAGACAGACGGAGAAAGAGACAGACAGACAAAGAGATAGAGAGACAGAGAGATATATACAGAGGGGGAGACAGACAGAGAATGGGGGAGAAACAGAGAGGCAGTTACTATCCCGGGCGTTAATACATTCTATTTATACATTCTGTCCTGGGAATGGTAATACATTCTATTTTGTTAACAACAGTTATTAACCCGGGCGAAGCCGGGAAGTACAGCTAGTTCTATATAAAAATGAGGGTCAAAATAAAAATCAGAATTAGGACTTGACATAACTTTACTGCAGTTCATCGAAAAATCTGTGTGCTGGGGCGAAGGCATGGGGAATGGGGGCCGAGCGCCTGTGTCCTGGACAATGGTAATATAACAAATATACAAAGAATTATTCTTATATTACTGCTATGACCGGCATCATGGCAGATCGTGAAGTTTGGGAAATTCTGTCTCGTCAGCATTATTTCGGATCACTTAGATTAAGGGCAGGGGGTCTTTGCTACTTAAAGGGACTTGTTATCAATTTTGTGATCAGCTTTCTGCTCCCCCTACTGGTAACCTCATGTATTACAAGCTTAGCTATGGCTTCACCAGCAGTTTGTGAGTATAAACAATAAACAATATGAAATGATACAAAATAATAATAATTACAAAACAATCATCTATAGATAAATCGGAAGATTCCAATTGTCCAGAATCTGATTGTCTGGAACTTCTCTTGTTCTGATATATATAAACCAGTGGGATTGAAGTAATAAATCCCAATTATTATCCATGATCCCCGCTATTCTTTCCACACTTGCTCCTAAATATCTGTTAGATTGAATTATTTGACCCAATACATGTCAAACTAGCGGTCTTGTAATTCCATACATTTGTGGGTTCAGATGATTGAGCTTAAGGAAGAGAATGAAATATTAGGAGAGGTATGAGGATTGCACCCCAGGATCAACAGTAAGGGGTACTTTACACGCTGCGACATCACTACTGCGATATCGTCGGGTTCAAATCGAAAGTGACGCACATCCGGCGCCGGTAACGATGTCGCAACGTGTAAAACCTAGATAAACGATCGCAAAAGCGTCGTAAATCAGTGATCTGTGTAGTGTCGGTCATTTTCATAATGTCGCACCAATAGGACATACGATGTTGTTCCTCGTTCCTGCGGCAGCACACATCGCTGTGTATGAAGCCGCAGGAGCGAGGAACATCTCCTTACCTGCCTCCACCGGCTATGCGGAAGGAAGGAGGTGGGCGGGATGTTTACGTCCCGCTCAGCTCCGCCCCTCCGCTTCTATTGGACGCCTGCCGTGTGAAGTCGCTGTGATGCCGCATGACCCGTCCCCTTAGGAAGGAGGCGGGTCACTGGCCAGAGCGACGTTGCAGAGCTGTTAAGTGCGTGTGACACTGCCGTAGAGATAATGGTCGCTACGGCAGCTATCACAAGATATCGCATGTGCGACGGGGGCGGGGACTATCGCGCTCAGCATCACTAGCCGATGCTAGCGATGTCGCAACGTGCAAAGTACCCCTAAGACCTCTATTCTTTAACACATCTGTGGTGTCAATATCCTCACTATATCACTAGATATATTCACTGAGGTGTGCAGCTTGTAAAATGGGGTCAGTTATAGAGGGTTTCGCTGTTCTGGAACCTCAGGGGCTCTCCCACTGTGATATGACCATTCCAGCAAAATATACCGCTCCTTCCATTCTGAACTTTGCACTGTACCTGAAAAGTAGCTCCTAACCACATATAGGATATTGGTGAACTCGGGAGAAATAATGTAACAAATTATGTGGTCCATTTCCTCCTAATATCCCATTTGAAAATTAAAAACTTGGGGCTAAAACAACATTTTAGAAGAAAAAATACAATTTTTTATTTCTGCAGCTCAATGTTACACAATTCTGTGAATAATCAGTGGCTTTATAATGCTCACTACACTCCTAGAGGAATTCTTTAAAAGGTGTACTTTCCAAAATGGGGTCATACGTGGGTGGTTTCTGCTGTTTTGGCATCATAGCGGCTCTTCAAATATGACATGGTGCCTGCAATAGTCTATTCCTGCCAAATCTGTGCTCAAATAATGCTCCTTCCCTTCTGAGCACTTCCGCGCACCCAAACAGTAGTTTTCCACCACATATGGAGTATTGACATACTTTTCAATTTTCTTTTGTTACCTTTCTGAAAACGAACAATTTGGGGTGAAAGCAACATTTTTGTGGGAAAAGTATGACTTTTTTCACGACTCAACAGTATTAAATTCTTTGAAGCCCCATGGGGGCTTCAAAGTGCTCACCAAACATCTAAATTCCTAGAGGGGTGTAGTTTCTAAAATGAGGTCACTTGTGGGGTTTTTTCCCCACTGTTTAGGCACATCAGGGATTCTGCAAATGCAACATGGCGTCCACTATCAATTCCAGATGATTTTGCGTTCCAAAAATCAAATGGCGCTCCTTTCCTTCTGAGCCCTGCTGTGCGCCCAAACAGTAGTTTTCCACCACATATCGGGCTCAACGTGATAAAATTCTGTAAAGCACTTGGGGGTTCAAGGTGCTCACAACACATCTAAATTCCTTGAAGGATCTAGTTTTCAAAATGGGGACACTTGTGGGAGACGTTCCCAATGTTTAGGCACATCAGGGGCTCTACAAATGCAACATGGCGTCCTCTGATGACTCCAGCCAATGTTGCGTTCCAAAAGTCAAATGGCAATCCTTCCCTTCCGAGCCCTGACAGGTGCCCAAACAGTAGATTTCCACCACATGTGGGATATCGGTGTACTCGGAAGAAATTGCACAACAAATTGTATGGTGTACATTTTCCCGTTTTCCTTGTGAAAATGCAAAATTTGGGGATAAAGCGACTTTTGTGTGGGAAAATGTAGCATTTTCATTTTTTCTTCCACGCTGCTTTAATTGCTATGAAGCATCTAAAGAGTTAAAAAACTTACTGAATGTTTTTTGAGCACTTAGAGGGGTGCACGTTTGGGTATTTTCTGCCATATAGACCCCTCAAAAAATAACTGTCTGGTTTAAGAGTATAAATATTCAAAGTTTGAAAATTGTGAAAATTTTCCCCAAATTGTTGATATTTTCACAAATAAACGCAAAAAAATATCGTCCTAAATTTACTACTATCATAAAGGACAATGAGTCACGAAAAAACTGTCTCAGGATCCATTGTTTTTACCACATTTTTTTTACGTCATTTTACTGGGACCCATAACTTTTACTTTTTCATCAATGTGTGAGGGTCTAATTTTTTTAACGATTTTATTTATAACTAGCTGTACTACCCGGCTTCGCGCGGGTTAATAACTGTTGTTAACAAAATAGAATGTATTAACAAAAATTTATTCTGCACACAAAAACCACAAAACAAATAGAAATGTAATTATTAAAGGGCAAAAACTAAGCTAATAGAAGCATTCCACAGCATATACTTCAGCACCCCAGATATTCCACACAGATTTAACTAAATTGGCCAAGTAATGTGCTCCGTCTGTCTCTTTCCAGGTCTGTCTCTTTCCAGGTCTGTCTCTTTCCAGGTCTGCCTCTTTCCTCGTCTGCCTGTCTCTCTTTCTTTGTCTGTCTCTTTCTCTCTGTTTCTTTCCCCATCTGTCTCTTTCCAGGTCTGTCTCTTTCCCCGTCTGTCTCCCCGTCTCTTTGTCTGTGTCTTTTC
This sequence comes from Anomaloglossus baeobatrachus, assembly GCF_048569485.1. Taxonomy (NCBI): domain Eukaryota; kingdom Metazoa; phylum Chordata; class Amphibia; order Anura; family Aromobatidae; genus Anomaloglossus; species Anomaloglossus baeobatrachus. Next base: position 221,194,309 of record NC_134360.1, on the reverse strand, counting down.
CTGTCTGTGTCTTTCCCTGTCTGCCTGACTTTGTCTGTCTCTATTTCTCTGTCTCTTTCCCCATCTGTCTCTATCAAGGTCTGTGTCTTTCCCTATCTATCTTTGTCTCTCTGGCTGTCTCCTCCTTCCCTGTCTGCCTGTCTCTGTCCGCTTGTCTGTCTGTCTCTTTCCCCATCTGCCTCTTTCCAGGTCTGTCTCTGTCTGTCTTTTTCCAGGTCTGTCTCTTTCACCATTTGTCTCTGTCTGTCTCTTTCCCTGTTTGTCTCTATCTCTCTGTCTGTCTCTCTCTGTCTCTCTCTATCCGTCTCCCCACCGACATCTTATTACCTCACATATAAGCTTCTTATACTATGAATGTCTTTTGTTCCTATAGCAACCAATCACAGCTCCTACTAATAACCTGTAGTTCCAGGCTCCATTTACTTTAATGGAGGCATGTTTTTTGGAGAGTAACTGTAGACCGCGTGGTTAAATTTTACGGTCAAAACATAGTCTACGACGTTCCCTGGGTCACATGAGGAATCTGTGCAAAATTTCGTGATTGTAAATGCGACGGTGCGGATACACTTTTCATTTCACTTTTTCCCCATTATGTAGATAGGGGCAAAATTGATTGGTAAATTGGAACACGCGGGGTTAAAATTTCGCCTCACAACATAGCCTATGACGCTCTCGGGGTCCAGACGTGTGAGTGTGCAAAATTTTGAGGCTGTAACTGCAACGGTGCAGATACCAATCCCGGACATACATACACACACACACACACACACACACACACATTTAGCTTTATATATTAGATTTTGCATTGACACGTTTTCATTGCCTCTTCTTGTATTTTTATAGGGAGTACGGTCACCAAAGGCTGTAATTTTGATGTTTTTGAACATACGTAAACTTCATAGGAGAACCAAGATGGTAGCGACGGGGACCATTAGCAGGCCTGACTGTCCCATATGACGTCAATAGGGATCACATAAGCCGGTGCACCCTCACATCAGTTGTGACGTTCTTTAAATGTCAATGTCAGAGACTGTCAACAGCATCTAAATGGTTAATAGAGGCAGCCAGAGCTCATTATTTATTATAACCGCCATCTCCGCCACCTGTGGAGGGCGCTCAGCTCCTGATCCCTATATCCCTATCCACACGTGATCCCCCAGCTCAGGACATAGTTATGCCCAAAAGGGTTAAACTTGTTTTTCCCTTTTCCTTTTTTTAGTCTTTATAGAGGATTTGAAGATTTTATGGGCACTTCAATACCAAATATGTTTATCTTTTTGTTTTTTTCATTATTATTTTAGAACTGGCGAAAGGAGAGATTTGATTTATTTTTCTTTGCTAACTTTAAATGTTATTGTTTAGTCTGTATATGGATATATACTTGCATTATATATGGCAATATTTTCACTATATACTTGCAGTACTCCAGTATTGCAGTATATAGTAAAAATGAACCATATCTGGGCTTCATGGCTACACCATGATGGTAGCAATGGCGGCGTTCAGCAGGACAGCGCAACGTAAATACCGCTGTCAGATATTGACATAGGATGGCTGCATTATCTGAGATACAGCGCGCATCAACCAGTGTGTGCACCGACCCGACCTCCGGCAGCGTGATCCTAACTGTACAGACATACCGTAGATGCTCCATTTTAAAGGAAGGTAAAGTGATGGTAAAGGGATGGTAAAGGCATGGTAAAGTGGTGGTAAAGTGGTGGTAAAAGGATGGTAAAGGGATGGTAAAGGCATGGTAAAGGGATGGTAAAGGCATGGTAAAGTGGTGGTAAAGGGTTGATAAAGGGAAGGTAAAGTGATGGTAAAGGGGAGGTAAAGGGATGGTAAAGGGATGGTAAAGGCATGGTAAAGTGGTGGTAAAGGGATGGTAAAGGGAAGGTAAAGGGATGGTAAAGGCATGGTAAAGTGGTGGTAAAGGGATGGTAAAGGCATGGTAAAGTGGTGGTAAAGGGATGGTAAAGGCATGGTAAAGTGATGGTAAAGGGAAGGTATAGGGATGGTAAAAGGAAGGTAAAGGGATGGTAAAGGAATGGTAAGGAGATGGTAAAGGAATGGTAAAGAGATGGTAAAGGAATGGTAAAGAGATGGTAAAGGGAAGGTATAATGATGGTAAAGGGAAAATAAAGGCATGGTAAAGGGATGGTAAAGTGAAGGTATAGTGATGGTAAAGGGAAGGTAAAGGGATGGTAAAGTGATGGTAAAGTGATGGTAAAGGGAAGGTAAAGGCATGGTAAAGGGATGGTAAAGTGAAGGTATAGTGATGGTAAAGGGAAGGTAAAGGGATGGTAAAGTGATGGTAAAGGGAAGGTAAAGGGAAGGTAAAGGGAAGGTAAAGTGAAGGTATAGTGATGGTAAAGGGAAGGTAAAGGGATGGTAAAGTGATGGTAAAGGGAAGGTAAAGGGAAGGTAAAGGGATGGTAAAGTGAAGGTATAGTGATGGTAAAGGGAAGGTAAAGGGATGGTAAAGTGATGGTAAAGGGAAGGTAAAGGGAAGGTAAAGTGAAGGTATAGTGATGGTAAAGGGAAGGTAAAGGGATGGTAAAGTGATGGTAAAGGGAAGGTAAAGGGAAGGTAAAGTGAAGGTATAGTGATGGTAAAGGGAAGGTAAAGGGATGGTAAAGTGATGGTAAAGGGAAGGTAAAGGGAAGGTAAAGGGAAGGTAAAGGGATGGTAAAGTGAAGGTATAGTGATGGTAAAGGGAAGGTAAAGGGATGGTAAAGTGATGGTAAAGGGAAGGTAAAGGGAAGGTAAAGTGAAGGTATAGTGATGGTAAAGGGAAGGTAAAGGGATGGTAAAGTGATGGTAAAGGGAAGGTAAAGGCATGGTAAAGGGATGGTAAAGTGAAGGTATAGTGATGGTAAAGGGAAGGTAAAGGGATGGTAAAGTGATGGTAAAGGGAAGGTAAAGGGATGGTAAAGGCATGGTAAAGGGATGGTAAAGTGAAGGTATAGTGATGGTAAAGGGAAGGTAAAGTGATGGTAAAGGGAAGGTAAAGGGAAGGTAAAGGGATGGTAAAGTGATGGTAAAGGGAAGGTAAAGGCATGGTAAAGGGATGGTAAAGTGAAGGTATAGTGATGGTAAAGGGAAGGTAAAGGGATGGTAAAGTGATGGTAAAGGGAAGGTAAAGGGATGGTAAAGGCATGGTAAAGGGATGGTAAAGTGAAGGTATAGTGATGGTAAAGGGAAGGTAAAGTGATGGTAAAGGGAAGGTAAAGGGAAGGTAAAGGGAAGGTAAAGGCATGGGAAAGGGATGGTAAAGTGAAGGTATAGTGATGGTAAAGGGAAGGTAAAGGGATGGTTTTGACTAATCACATTTACAGCGTTTCCACTAGATACATCACTAGAACCCGACAACTTGGGCCTCGAGTCACCAGGCGGACATGGCTGCCCCCCAATAAGTGACAGTCTATCACAGACCATGGAGATAACAGGTATGAGAGACCACCGCCCATTGTTTTTGAGGGGTTTTCCACTGTATAATTTATGATGTCAGCTGTTTTGCTAATCAGCGTCCCCTTCACCAGTCCATACTGTGCCTGAGGTAACACCAGCAGTCCTGAGGAGGCACTTTGATTTCACCTTATGAGAATGGCACACGATGCTCATCTATGGGTTGCCATGTTGTGCAGCATCAGCATTTTGCCTAGCAAGTGCAACCAATCAGATCATTGTTTTCATTTTCCAACCTCCTCAGGTAGAATGAAAGGTGTGATCTGATAGGTTGCTATGGGTAACATATAAAAAATCCCAGAGACAGAACATCGAGGAACCTGCAGTGGATTCAGCACTGTACATGGGGGGCTGGTATCATTAGATGGATGAGGTACTCAGCACTGTACATGGGGGGCTGGTATCATTAGATGGATGAGGTACTCAGCACTGTACATGGGGGGCTGGTATCATTAGATGGATGAGGTACTCAGCACTGTACATGGGGGGCTGGTATCATTAGATGGATGAGGTACTCAGCACTGTACAGGGGGGGCTGGTATCATTAGATGGATGTGGTACTCAGCACTGTACATAGGGAGCTGGTATTATTAGATGGATGAGGTACTCAGCACTGTACATAGGGAGCTGGTATCATTAGATGAATGAGGTACTCAGCGCTGTACATGGGGAGCTGGTATCATTAGATGAATGAGGTACTCAGCACTGTACATAGGGAGCTGGTATCATTAGATGAATGAGGTACTCAGCGCTGTACATGGGGAGCTGGTATCATTAGATGAATGAGGTACTCAGCGCTGTACATGGGGAGCTGGTATCATTAGATGGATGAGGTACTCAGCACTGTACATAGGGAGCTGGTATCATTAGATGAATGAGGTACTCAGCACTGTACATGGGGGGCTGGTATCATTAGATGGATGAGGTACTCAGCACTGTACATAGGGGGCTGGTATCATTAGATGGATGAGGTACTCAGCACTGTACATGGGGGGCTGGTATCATTAGATGGATGAGGTACTCAGCACTGTACATGGGGGGCTGGTATCATTAGATGGATGAGGTACTCAGCACTGTACATAGGGGGCTGGTATCATTAGATGAATGAGGTACTCAGCGCTGTACATGGGGAGCTGGTATCATTAGATGAATGAGGTACTCAGCACTGTACATGGGGGGCTGGTATCATTAGATGAATGAGGTACTCAGCACTGTACATGGGGGGCTGGTATCATTAGATGGATGAGGTACTCAGCACTGTACATAGGGGGCTGGTATCATTAGATGGATGAGGTACTCAGCACTGTACATAGGGAGCTGGTATCATTAGATGAATGAGGTACTCAGCACTGTACATGGGGGGCTGGTATCATTAGATGGATGAGGTACTCAGCACTGTACATAGGGGGCTGGTATCATTAGATGGATGAGGTACTCAGCACTGTACATGGAGGGCTGGTATCATTAGATGAATGAGGTACTCAGCACTGTACATGGGGGGCTGGTATCATTAAATGAATGAGGTACTCAGCACTGTACATAGGGGGCTGGTATCATTAGATGGATGAGGTACTCAGCACTGTACATAGGGGGCTGGTATCATTAGATGAATGAGGTACTCAGCGCTGTACATGGGGGGCTGGTATCATTAGATGGATGAGGTACTCAGCACTGTACATAGGGGGCTGCTATCATTAGATGGATGAGGTACTCAGCACTGTACATAGGGGGCTGGTATCATTAGATGAATGAGGTACTCAGCGCTGTACATGGGGGGCTGGTATCATTAGATGTATGAGGTACCTAGCACTGGGATGAGGTACTTAGCACTGTACATGGGGGGCTGGTATCATTAGATGGATGAGGTACTCAGCGCTGTACATGGGGGGCTGGTATCATTAGATGGATGAGGTACGTAGCACTGGGATGAGGTACTCAGCACTGTACAGGGGGGTCTGGTATCATTAGATTGATGAGGTTCTCAGCGCTGTACAGGGGGGGCTTATATTATTAGATGGATGTGGTACTCTGCACTGTACATGGGGGCTGGTATCATTAGATGGATGAGGTACTCAGCGCTGTACAGGGGGGGCTGGTATCAGATGGATGAGGTACTCAGCACTGTACAGGGGGGGCTGGTATCATTAGATGGATGAGGTACTCAGCACTGTACAGGGGGGGCTGGTATCATTAGACGGACAAAGTACTCGGCGCCGTACAGGGGGGGGGGCTGGTATTAAATGGATGGGAGACTCAGTGCTGTATATGGAGTTATTTGCAGTGTACTCAGTGCTGTGAGTGGGGGTTACTTGCAGTGTGTGCATGTGTGTGTTGTTTGTGTACTTAATGTCATACGGGGGTGTGTGTTATTTGCAGTCTACTCAGAGCTGTAACGGGTGGGGGGTGGCTGCTGGTAGTGTACTCAGAGCTGTACAGGGGGGTGTTGCTGCTTGCAGTGTGCCCAGTGCCGTGGGGGAGGGGTTACTTACAGTGAACTTAGAGCTGTACGGCAGTGGGGGGTTGCGTCCAGTGTACTCAGTGCAGTGGAGGGGGTTACTTGCAGTGTACTCACTGCAGGGGGGAGGTTACTTGCAGTGTACTGCAGTGTACTCAGTGCTGTGTGGGTGAAGGTGGGGTTACTTGCAGTGAACGTACAGATAAACAGCAGTAGGGGGGGTTGCGTCCAGTATACTCAGTGAAGTGGAGGGGGGTGTTACTTGCAGTGTACCCAGTGCTGTGTGGGTGAAGGGGGGGATGTTACGTGCAGTGAACTTACAGCTGTACAGCAGTGTGGGGAGGTTGCGTCCAGTGTAATTAGTGCGGGGGGGGGGGGGTGTTATTTGCAGTGTACTCAGTGCAGTGGAGGGGGGGGGGGTTACTTGCGGTGTATTCAGTCCAGTGGAGGGGAGTTTACTTGCAGTGTACTCAGTGCAGAATGGGGGGGTTACTTGAAAGGTACTCAGTGCAGTGAGAGGGGGTGGGTTACTTACAGTGTACTCAATGCAGTGAAGGGTGTGTGTGTGTTACTTGCAGTGTACCCAGTGCAGTGTAGGGGGGGTTACTTGCAGTGTACTCAGTGCAGTGTCGGTGAAGGGGGGGCTGTTACTTGCAGTGTACTCAGTGCAATGGAGGGGGGGTGTTACTTGCAGTGTACTCAGGACAGTGGAGGGTTGCTCGCAGTGTACTTAGTGCAGAGGAGGGGGGTTACTTGCAGTGTACCCAGTGCTGTGTGGGTGAAGAGGGGGATGTTACTTGAAGTGAGCTGTACGGCAGTGTGGGGGGGTTGCGTCCAGTGTAATCAGTGCAGTGGGGGGGGGGTTACTTGAAAGATACTCAGTGCAGTGGAGGGGGGCGGTACTTGCAGTGTACTCAGTACAGTGAAGGGTGTGTGTTGCTTGCAGTGTACCCAGTGCAGTGTAGGGGGGGGGGGGTACTTGCAGTGTACTCAGTGCAGTGAAGGGTGTGTGTGTGTTACTTGCAGTGTACCCAGTGCAGTGTAGGGGGGGTGTTACTTGCAGTGTACTCAATGCAGTGGAGGGGAGTTTACTTGCAGTGTACTCAGTGCAGATGGGGGGGGGTTACTTGAAAGGTACTCAGTGCAGTGGAGGGGGTGGTACTTGCAATGTACTCAGTACAGTGAAGGGTGTGTTGCTTGCAGTGTACCCAGTGCAGTGTACGGGGGGTTACTTGCAGTGTAGTACAGTGTACTCAGTGCTGTATGGGTGAAGGGGGGGGTTACTTGCAGTAAGCGTACAGATATATAGCAGTGGGGGGGGGGGGTTGCGTCCAGTGTACTCAGTGCAGTGGAGGGGGGGTGTTACTTGCAGTATACCCAGTGCTGTGTGGGTGAAGGGGGGGATGTTACTTGCAGTGAACTTACAACTGTACGGCAGTGTGGGGAGGTTGCGTCCAGTGTAATCAGTGCGGGGGGGGGGGTGTTATTTGCAGTGTACTCAGTGCAGTGGAGGGGGGGTTACTTGCAGTGTATTCAGTGCAGTGGAGGGGAGTTTACTTGCAGTGTACTCAGTGCAGATGGGGGGGTTACTTGCAGTGTACTCAGTGCCGTGGAGGGGGGTGTTACTTGCAGTGTACCCAGTGTTGTGTGGGTGAAGGGGGGGGGGGTGTTACTTGCAGTGTACCCAGTGTTGTGTGGGTGAAGGGGGGGGGGTGTTACTTGCAGTGTACCCAGTGTTGTGTGGGTGAAGGGGGGGGGGTTACTTGCAGTGTACTCAGTGCAGTGGAGGGAGGGGGGGGGGGTACTTGCAGTGTACTCTGTGCCGTGGAGGGGGGGTGTTACTTGAGGTACCCAGTGTTGTGTGGGTGAAGGGGGGTGTTACTTGCAGTGTACCCAGTGTTGTGTGGGTGAAGGGGGGTTACTTGCAGTGTACTCAGTCCTGTGCATGGGGGGAGTCAGGTGCAGTGTGGCGTGCAGTGTGGGCTCTCGGTGAGCTCGCGCGGTCCCGGTATGTGCAGGCTCCGCTCCATTCTCCGGTTCCCGCAGGCTGCTCTGTGCCGGGATGGATGCAGTGCCGGGATGGATGCAGTGCCGGGATGGATGCAGTGCCGGCTGCAGGGAGGGGGTCGGGGCTGGTCCGGGGGCGGGGCTTGCTTTTGCCGGGGCTGGTCCTGGGCGGGTCTCTCTCTAGGGGCGGGGTTGGTCGCGGCTGCTCGCTCCGCCCCGCCTCCTCCCCCTCCTCCTCCTCCCTCTGCTCCGTGCAGCGCTCGGTGCCCGCAGTGTGCGCGGGGAGATGTGACAGTGAGAAGCCAGCACAGGCCACCATGTCCCCGGGAGCGGCGAGCCGGACACACCGCTTGTGAGAGCCGCCTTCCGCCCTGCCAGTCTCCAGCGCGCCGGGCAGCACAGAGCACAGGGAGCCGGCTGCCAGGGGTGGAGGGGCCCCCGCCTGCAACTCCTCTGCCCAGGACCCGGGGGCTCCGAGCACCGGCGCAGCTGCGCTCACTTCTGCTGGGAAATGTTGACTTGATGTTGGGGACCTGAGAGAGGAACAGGAGATCTGTTTCCTGGACTGGATCCAGCGCCTCATTACCCACTGGATCCCCTCTGCCTCCATCCCCTGGACCCCAGCCAGGAGCCCTGAATCTATTGGGGTCTCCGAACCCCCGGGGTCCCTCCCTGCATCCAGGATCCGGGCTCTTTCATTCTCCTGGACCCCTTTTCCCCTGTACTCCGAGGATCCCTGAACCTAATAGATCCATTGAGATCACTGGATCCCAGACGCCTCCCGAATACAACCGGATCCCTCTGTGCAGCGCCCGGAATCCGCGCATTACTGGCCCCAGAAGCCCCCCGCGCTGGATCCGGCGCCCCCTGAGCCCGGCGCATTGCTACTTTTACTTTGCGGAGGAAACTATTGTGGAACCTTGTACATTGTTATCTGGAAGCTGGGAACAGTCAGCAGGTAGGCGAGGTCCGAGCCATAGGAAGGCTCCTGCGCTGTAGAATATATATATTTCATGTATGTGCAGTCCAGTGTGTACATGTATATGCTGTGTGCAGCCCCTCTGCCTGTGTATATGCTGTGTGCAGCCCCTCTGCCTGTGTATATGCTGTGTGCAGCCCCTCTGCCGGTGTATATGCTGTGTGCAGCCCCTCTGCCTGTGTATATGCTGTGTGCAGCCCCTCTGCCTGTGTATATGCTGTGTGCAGCCCCTCTGCCTGTGTATATGCTGTGTGCAGCCCCTCTGCCTGTGTATATGCTGTGTGCAGCCCCTCTGCCTGTGTATATGCTGTGTGCAGCCCCTCTGCCTGTGTATATGCTGTGTGCAGCCCCTCTGCCTGTGTATATACTGTGTGCAGCCCTCTGCCTGTGTATATGCTGTGTGCAGCCCCTCTGCCTGTGTATATGCTGTGTGCAGCCCCTCTGCCTGTGTATATATCTGTGTGCAGCCCCTCTGCCTGTGTATATGCTGTGTGCAGCCCCTCTGCCTGTGTATATGCTGTGTGCAGCCCCTCTGCCTGTGTATATGCTGTGTGCAGCCCCTCTGCCTGTGTATATGCTGTGTGCAACCCTCTGCCTGTGTATATGCTGTGTGCAACCCTCTGCCTGTGTATAGGCTGTGTGCAACCCTCTGCCTGTGTATAGGCTGTGTGCAACCCTCTGCCTGTGTATAGGCTGTGTGCAACCCTCTGCCTGTGTATAGGCTGTGTGCAACCCTCTGCCTGTGTATAGGCTGTGTGCAACCCTCTGCCTGTGTATAGGCTGTGTGCAACCCTCTGCCTGTGTATAGGCTGTGTGCAACCCTCTGCCTGTGTATAGGCTGTGTGCAACCCTCTGCCTGTGTATAGGCTGTGTGCAACCCTCTGCCTGTGTATAGGCTGTGTGCAACCCTCTGCCTGTGTATAGGCTGTGTGCAACCCTCTGCCTGTGTATAGGCTGTGTGCAACCCTCTGCCTGTGTATAGGCTGTGTGCAACCCTCTGCCTGTGTATAGGCTGTGTGCAACCCTCTGCCTGTGTATAGGCTGTGTGCAGCTTTCTGCCTGTGTATAGGCTGTGTGCAGCTTTCTGCCTGTGTATAGGCAGTGTGCAGCTTTCTGCCTGTGTATGTGTATATGCTGCGTGCAGCCCCTCTGCCTGTGTATATGTATATGCTGCGTGCAGCCCCTCTGCCTGTGTATATGCTGTGTTCAACCCTCTGCCTGTGTATATGCTGTGTGCAACCCTCTGCCTGTGTATATGCTGTGTGCAGCCCCTCTGCCTGTGTATATGCTGTGTGCAGCCCCTCTGCCGGTGTATATGCTGTGTGCAGCACCTCTGCCGGTGTATATGCTGTGTGCAACCCCTCTGCCTGTGTATATGCTGTGTGCAACCCCTCTGCCTGTGTATATGCTGTGTGCAACCCCTCTGCCTGTGTATATGCTGTGTGCAACCCCTCTGCCTGTGTATATGCTGTGTGCAGCCCCTCTGCCTGTGTATATGCTGTGTGCAACCCCTCTGCCTGTGTATATGCTGTGTGCAACCCCTCTGCCTGTGTATATGCTGTGTGCAACCCCTCTGCCTGTGTATATGCTGTGTGCAACCCCTCTGCCTGTGTATATGCTGTGTGCAACCCCTCTGCCTGTGTATATGCTGTGTGCAACCCCTCTGCCTGTGTATATGCTGTGTGCAACCCCTCTGCCTGTGTATATGCTGTGTGCAACCCCTCTGCCTGTGTATATGCTGTGTGCAACCCCTCTGCCTGTGTATATGCTGTGTGCAACCCCTCTGCCTGTGTATATGCTGTGTGCAACCCCTCTGCCTGTGTATATGCTGTGTGCAACCCCTCTGCCTGTGTATATGCTGTGTGCAACCCCTCTGCCTGTGTATATGCTGTGTGCAACCCCTCTGCCTGTGTATATGCTGTGTGCAACCCCTCTGCCTGTGTATAGGCTGTGTGCAACCCCTCTGCCTGTGTATAGGCTGTGTGCAACCCTCTGCCTGTGTATAGGCTGTGTGCAACCCTCTGCCTGTGTATAGGCTGTGTGCAACCCTCTGCCTGTGTATAGGCTGTGTGCAACCCTCTGCCTGTGTATAGGCTGTGTGCAACCCTCTGCCTGTGTATAGGCTGTGTGCAACCCTCTGCCTGTGTATAGGCTGTGTGCAACCCTCTGCCTGTGTATAGGCTGTGTGCAACCCTCTGCCTGTGTATAGGCTGTGTGCAACCCTCTGCCTGTGTATAGGCTGTGTGCAACCCTCTGCCTGTGTATAGGCTGTGTGCAACCCTCTGCCTGTGTATATGCTGTGTGCAGCCCTCTGCCTGTGTATAGGCTGTGTGCAACCCTCTGCCTGTGTATAGGCTGTGTGCAACCCTCTGCCTGTGTATAGGCTGTGTGCAACCCTCTGCCTGTGTATAGGCTGTGTGCAACCCTCTGCCTGTGTATAGGCTGTGTGCAACCCTCTGCCTGTGTATAGGCTGTGTGCAACCCTCTGCCTGTGTATAGGCTGTGTGCAACCCTCTGCCTGTGTATAGGCTGTGTGCAGCTTTCTGCCTGTGTATAGGCAGTGTGCAGCTTTCTGCCTGTGTATGTGTATATGCTGCGTGCAGCCCCTCTGCCTGTGTATATGTATATGCTGCGTGCAGCCCCTCTGCCTGTGTATATGCTGTGTTCAACCCTCTGCCTGTGTATATGCTGTGTTCAACCCTCTGCCTGTGTATATGCTGTGCTGTAATGGGGGAGACAAGAAAGGCGCAATAGGGTTTTACCCGGTTTACAGAGTGAAAGAGGATAAAAACAGTGCACTCACCTGGCCGGGTTGTGCCAGTCACAACCCCTTTGTTAGCATGGATGAGCGCTTGGGTGGTTCTGCAGCGGCCCCGTTATAGAGCAGATTTTAAATATGAAGGACTGGAGAAAACGGGTTTATTGCCGCGCTAAAAACCACGAGCATGTATAAGTCAAATTATTCTCTTTATTTAGATCATTCCATGATCTAAATAAAGAGAATAATTTGACTTATACATGCTCGTGGTTTTTAGCGCGGCAATAAACCCGTTTTCTCCAGTCCTTCATATTTAAAATGTGTATATGCTGTGTGCAACCCTCTGCCTGTGTATATGCTGTGTGCAGCCCTCTGCCTGTGTATATGCTGTGTGCAGCCCCCTCTGCCTGTGTATATGCTGTGTGCAGCCCTCTGCCTGTGTATATGCTGTGTGCAGCCCCCTCTGCCTGTGTATATGCATATGCTGTGTGCAGCCCCTCTGCCTGTGTATATGCTGTGTGCAACCCCTCTGCCTGTGTATATGCTGTGTGCAGCCCTCTGCCTGTGTATATGCTGTGTGCAACCCCTCTGCCTGTGTATATGCTGTGTGCAGCCCTCTGCCTGTGTATATGCATATGCTGTGTGCAGCCCCTCTGCCTGTGTATATGCTGTGTGCAGCCCTCTGCCTGTGTATATGCATATGCTGTGTGCAGCCCTCTGCCTGTGTATATGCATATGCTGTGTGCAGCCCTCTGCCTGTGTATATGCATATGCTGTGTGCAGCCCTCTGCCTGTGTATATGCATATGCTGTGTGCAGCCTTCTGCCTGTGTATATGTATATGCTGTGGTGTGCAGCCCTCTGCCTCTGTATATGTACATGCTGTGTGCAGCCCTCTGCCTGTGTATATGTACATGCTGTGTGCAGCCTTCTGCCTGTGTATATGTATATGCTGTGTGCAGCCTTCTGCCTGTGTATATGTATATGCTGTGTGCAACCCTATGCCTGTGTATATGCTGTGTGCAGCCCTCTGCCTGTGTATATGCATATGCTGTGTGCAACCCTCTGCCTGTGTATATGCATATGCTGTGTGCAGCCCCTCTGCCTGTGTATATGCTGTGTGCAGCCTTCTGCCTGTGTATATGCATATGCTGTGTGCAGCCTTCTGCCTGTGTATATGCATATGCTGTGTGCAGCCCTCTGCCTGTGTATATGCATATGCTGTGTGCAGCCCTCTGCCTGTGTATATGCATATGCTGTGTGCAGCCCTCTGCCTGTGTATATGCATATGCTGTGTGCAGCCCTCTGCCTGTGTATATGCATATGCTGTGTGCAGCCCTCTGCCTGTGTATATGCATATGCTGTGTGCAGCCCCTCTGCCTGTGTATATGCATATGCTGTGTGCAGCCCCTCTGCCTGTGTATATGCATATGCTGTGTGCAGCCCCTCTGCCTGTGTATATGCATATGCTGTGTGCAGCCCCTCTGCCTGTGTATATGTATATGCTGTGTGCAGCCCTCTGCCTGTGTATATGCATATGCTGTGTGCAGCCCTCTGCCTGTGTATATGCATATGCTGTGTGCAGCCCCTCTGCCTGTGTATATGCATATGCTGTGTGCAGCCCCTCTGCCTGTGTATATGCATATGCTGTGTGCAGCCCTCTGCCTGTGTATATGCATATGCTGTGTGCAGCCCCTCTGCCTGTGTATATGCATATGCTGTGTGCAGCCCCTCTGCCTGTGTATATGCATATGCTGTGTGCAGCCCTCTGCCTGTGTATATACTGTATGTATAGATTAGTCTGTGTGCAGTGCTTTGCATGTGGATATGCATACTGTGTGTGTGTGCGTATACATATATTGTATGTTTGCGTGTGCAGCCCCCATCATATATATATATATATATATATATATATATATATATATATATATATATATATATATATATATATATATATATACATATACAGTTTCTGCAGGTCTTTCCTTGTGTAGATAAGCTATATTTCATTCTTCTTCCTATATACCTATATACTGTGTTCGCAGTCTGGTCCTTGTATATATAGTGTTCTCCTCTCGATACATATCCTATATATCCACTATTGCCGGATGCTGCACACATCGCTCTCCTCTGCAAACTTATATTATTTCCCTGCAGCAGAGGTTCAACTGGTGTATTGTGCTCTGCACTCGGGGTGGGGGGCCCATGTTTCGGGGTGCAGGCTGTGCAGCGATCCCGTGCATGTAACCTAATGGGATCTCTGGATCTGTAGGGAGATCTGCTCTCGGGGATGGCGGCTGCTGTGCGTCCCTGTGATCTCCTGTGTGTCATCTCTGGTAATGCAAGTCATAATCACCGTTTTCTATAGCACCTGCATGTGGTGCGGCGCTGTACAGTGCAGGGACACCATTGATGGAAGGCTTGAGCATCCTGCATGATCCTTGTGTTGTAAATAGGCACAGGCAGGCGCTCATTCTCCCCTTTGTGTTGTGCTTGTGGGTCCCTTGTCTCGTGGTCTCCACTCGTGGTCCCCACTCGTGGGCCGGGGGTAGCGGGGTCTGTGGGGACTGGGGGTGGCGGAGCTGGTCTAGTATCTTGGGGCATGGAGAGGGGTTACAGGAAAATGCAGCCAGATGTGAACTGGCTCCGGCGGTGGTAGAGGGAATGGCAACAATTAGATGCAGGATCCTTTGTTCTGAGGGAGCCAGACACAATCTGGGGGCCGACTTCCCAAACTTTGACAAAGGGGACTAGGCAGAGCCTTGGGCAATGGACGCTTTCTGCCCATTAAAATGCCCTCTGGTTTGATTTACCATTTTAATGCTCGGTTTGTGGCCGCCCTTTTAGGAGGGGGGGGGGTAGTTCTACCGACCGGTTTAGAGTATTAAAGTGCTATTGATGCCAGGCCTGGGAGAAGGTAAGAAAATAAGAGCAGATGGTGGCACTGCACCCACACCCCATAGGCTGGCAATGGAGGGGGTCGTATTCGCCATGGCGCAATGTTGCCCCCATACAATGGATGCTGTTTCCTGACCTTCGCCTCCTACATGAGAAGGGCAGGAGCATCCATGGCATGATTTGGGCAGCTGCAGCGGGCAATGGAGAGGTGTTATTTATGTGCAGCTGGGAATCCATTGCCCTGTGCCAGGAGCTCAGGTGTGCGCCTGGTATATTTGCACATAAATATCCTGGTGCACAAAAGGATCCTGCAGAACAAATGCCCTGTTGTTTGGTTTTTTTTTTTCCAGCCTCTTCTCAAGCCCCCCCCCTCTTTGTTGCTGCCACTAAGAGAGGTGCCATTTCACATCATTCTGCACAAATTGTTTGAATTAATGCAAGTGTGAATTCTTACGGTTCCAAGGGGTCGATTACCATATCAAAGCTCATCCAGCTTCTGGCTCATTGGAGAAAACTTTAGCCTGGCTTGCATTTCTCTACAGAATAGAGGCCCAAAGGGGCAGCCATCCAGGGGAGGAGGAGGGTGGGGGGTGAAGCTGGATGCTTAAAATGGGGCAGAGGAGGAGGTTGAATGGAAGCGTCTGCTGTTTTGTGCTCATATTGACCAAGAAACATTTTTGGACAGAGCTCTTGAAAGGAGCTAATCTGTTTAGAGCTCATGAAAAGTGACCTTTAAGAACGGTGCTGTGTATTGGGGGGGAAAGGGGACCTTTTAGTGGATTGCATTCGGCCTCAAAATCCATAGAATGAAGCATTTTATATATTTTACATAATGACGTGAAGCCGTCGTCTCACACTATGTGGCAACGCTGCGATTTTATCTGGGGGTCACCAATGCTGACGTATACGCATTGTGCCCCCCCCCCCATACTGACTCTATAGCCGGCGGGCAGATTTTATTTCTTTATTTTACAAATTGTGTATTACTGATTTCCTAATCTTGTACTTGATATACAATATGATGCATAGACTAGATATCGGCACTATATTGTAGCCACTGTGCAGTAACAATAAGCATTGTGTCCTTGTGCCACCGGAGCAGACCTACTACAGAGCGCTGACCCTGGCATTTATTAGCTTTAATATTCTGTTTATTTCTTTATTTTACAAATTGTGTAATTTTTACACCCCTGAATTCCTTATCTTGTACTTTATATACAATATGATGCGTAGACTAGATATCGGCACTATATTGTAGCCACTGTGCAGTAACAATAAGCATTGTGTCCTGTGCCAGCAAAGCAGACCTTCAGAGTGCTAACCCTCGCATTCATTAGCTTTAATATTCTGTTTATTTTACAAATTGTGTAATTTTTACACCCCTGAATTCCTTATCTTGTACTTTATATACAATATGATATGTAGACTCAATAGTGGCACTAAATTGTAGCCACTGTGCAGTAACCCTGTGCCACCGGAGCAGACCTTCAGAACGCTGACCCTGGCATTCATTAGCTTTAATATTCTGTTTATTTCACAAATTGTGTAATTTTTACACCCCTGAATTCCTTATCTTGTACTTTATATACAATATGATATGTAGACTCGATAGTGGCACTAAATTGTAGCCACTGTGCAGTAACCCTGTGCCACCGGAGCAGACCTTCAGAACGCTGACCCTGGCATTCATTAGCTTTAATATTCTGTTTTATTTCACAAATTGTGTAATTTTTACACCCCTGAATTCCTTATCTTGTACTTTATATACAATATGATATGTAGACTCGATAGTGGCACTAAATTGTAGCCACTGTGCAGTAACCCTGTGCCACCGGAGCAGACCTACAGAACGCTGACCCTGGCATTCATTAGCTTTAATATTCTGTTTATTTCTTTATTTTTCAAATTGTGTAATTTTTACACCCCTGAATTCCTTATCTTATACTTTATGTACAATATGATACATAGACTCGATAGTGGCACTATATTGTAGCCACTGTGCAGTAACGCCAAGCGTTGTGCCCTGTGCCACCGGAGCAGACCCTTAGAGCGCTGACCCTCGCATTCATTAGCTTTAACATTCTGTTTATTTCTTTATTTGTAAACATTCTAAATATCACGACACAGAACGTCCAGCTTATTTTCTCTTTGCATTTCATTACAATGTATTAAAAATCAATAGGCCCAATTAGTGCAGCTTGGAGACACCGTGTAAAATAAGTCCGACCTCAGAGTGTTAGGCCTTTTTTTTTTTTTTTGCTTTTTTTTTTTTTTTTTCTCTTCTGTACACTCCTGTTAGCAGCAGGCTTCAGAGCAGTCAGTGCATTTGGATCTAATGTCTGTGCCAAAAGTGATATTTCCTGCTCGGCGATCTATAGTCTGTCTAACGTGCTATCTGTTTTATTACTGTAAGTTGAGAATTTGAAAGGTATTAAACTTGGTCCGTAGTTTGTTTTATAAGTTGGAATGAATTTATGGAGGGATTGCAGATATTTTTTTATTTTTTCTTATTTTTTTTACCATTTTGCTCCATGAAATTGATAGTTCTTTTATAGTAAGCGTAGTTTACAAGAATTCTTTGAATGGATTTAATAAAAATGAAAGAGGAATTTGGGGGGGGGGGAATGATAATTATGGTCAGAATTCTTCTCTTTGCTATATCTTCTGTCTTTCGTTAATTGTTGCCACCGTCCAGTTTCACGTAGGTACAGTGGAACCTTGGATTAAGAGTAACTTGGTTTCAGAGAGTTTTGCAAGACAAGCAAAGCTTTTTACAACTTTGTAACTTGGTTTAAGAGCAATGCTTTGCAATAAGAGCAAATATTCACCGTGCATGCGCATCCGGGTCCATGCTTTCACCGCGCTCTGGAGGTAACTTTCTGTACATATGTACTGTATACAGTATACCATTGCACAGTATATACTATGTAGTATGTCGATCAATTTGCATTTGTGGATACAGTATTGTACTTTCTTTCTGCTAACCGGTGCAGCACATTGCTTGTCCTGTAATCTGTGCAGTATTCCAACCCCACTTGTGGCTTAGTTCTGCCCTTATTTTGGGGAGAATAGATTGGGCGGGGGGGAGGGGGGGGGGGATGTTTTTGTGTACTAGAATAAATATTGTCATATTTACCATATAAATCATTTTTTCTCTATAATGTACCTCCTGCACACAAGTGCAGTTTAATTTGGACTGTGTTTTTATTCTACTATACAGTATTTTGTATTAGTGCACTGTAATAGGTTTATATGAATACAGTACATTAAATTGTATTACTGTAAGTTTGTATAAATACAGTATATATTTTTGGGTTGTGGAACGAATTGTCTGCGTTTCAATTATTTCCTATGGGAAAATTCGCTTTGATATAAGAGTAACTTGGTTTAAGAGCACGCTCCCGAATTATGCTCGCAATCCAAGGGGCCACTGTATTTGCAGTGATGTTTTATGTCATGCGTGGCTTTGATGGCCACCCGTACTTGCCATAAATGGCCATTTTCGTGATTATGGTGGTTCAGGTTACTTTAGAGATGTTAGCCCTTGAATTGGCATTGCACGTGTAATGGATACTATAAGGTGATCCCTTCACCTAATACCATGTCCTCTGCTCACACCGGTGGACAGATCTTTCACCTACATTTAACCTGGGTGCTTTTAATGGTTAATTCCGGCCTGTATGGGGGGGAGCGGGGGGGGGGGGGGACTGGGTGCAACGTACTTGCATTTTTGGTCCTTGGGAAGAGGAAAATCCAGAGGTTAATGGGAATTATCTTGAAAGAAAAGCAATTATCTCAGGTTTTAACTTGAACTTTCAATAAAGATTCTTTTTAAAAGGGTTTGGCTCGGGAAGGGTTTTTTATTTTATTGATACAACTTCAAAGCAAAGCGCGGCCCTCCTTCCCATCCAGTGTGAGATCCCAATCACTCCTCCAGCAAGTCGAGCCTCCATGCCGGAATCCTCACAAGCAGACCATGCATCTGCAGCCGCTCTCTGGGGGTTTCCCTTTAAGGAGGGCAAGGGGCCATCGTTCAGTTTTGACCAATAGCCAAAGTTGCCGGTGCAGTTGGGAACCACCACGTTATGGGTTTTCCTCTTGGACCTACCTTGTATTAACCCCTTCGTAGTCCACCACCTTCTCTATACTATCCTAATCTGTAGACACTTGTCTCCCACTTCTTGTTGACCCCATTACCCCCTCAGTCGGTGCCCCGTATATACAACATTGCTGTTTTTGGCTTTATTACGTCTTTATAGACTCTCTTTCTTGACCCCCTTATTCAGTCCAGTCTTCGCTTGATACATTTTCGTGTTGGGACATTTTTTTTTTGTTTAATGAGACATTTTCGTAATTGCAATAAGCAGATTTTATTCCCATGATTGATATTTTAAGCGGATTTTATCATTTTATTCTTTCTTTAGACTCTACGTGACGATTGATATTTTATGCATTGTAGTACGTCACATCGTACAGTTCCAACCGGCTCAGTTTTATTTTATTTTTTTTTTTATTTACAGCATTTTTTTTTTTTTCTCATTTCATCCAGTGCTTAATGTTAACGTGCACCTTTCACAGTCCGCTGGGTAAGGTTCAATGCGAGATATTGTTCGGTCTTGTTTTCCATGGTTTGATGTTTAACGGTGGCATTAAAATTAGAACTCGGGGTTTGTTTTGTTTTATGCGAAGCTGCCTGGATAATTACAGGAAAAACGAAATAATGACATCCCATAGACAATGAACACACTTCTTGTAGTGCAGCGTTCGCCATTGGGGAGGCTGGCAAACATTGCTGTAACTTGAGGAGTCAGGGTCCCTACCAACAATGTGCCATTGTATGAGCGACCTGATTCATTCCCTGAGAAATATGCAAGGGTTTTTTTCTGAATCTGCTTGTGTTGCAGCAATAGATTTTTTTTTTTTTTTTTTTTTTCTACCTGTAATTTTTTTTCTTGCCGAGAGATACAGACATGCACAGCAAGGACAAGGTAGATTCTTATTTATTATTATTTTTTTTTATATGTGTATATATATTTTTACAGATACTGCTGTTGTCTTTGGGTCCAGGTCGCTTTCATTTGCAAGAATTGTTCTATTTTTATATTTGGTAATTATATTAGAGATCATGTTGAGGATACTGTAATATATACTAGACCATTGCAGTTAATGAGCAGGTACAGTATGTATGTGTGTATATATGTGTGCATATGTGTGTGTATGTACATATATATGTATATATGTGTGTGTATATATATATATAGTATATGTATGTATATATAGTATATGTATGTATATATAGTATATGTATGTATATATGTATATGTATGTATATGTATGTATATATGTATATGTATGTATATATAATATGTATATGTATATATATATTAGTATATATATATTTTTTTTTTTTTTTTTTGCAATAAATCACTTTTTTGGCTGTGTGTGACACTGGCATTTGGTTGCTGGCTTCTTAATTGTTCTGGGAAGGAGATGGTGAGAAGGTGATGTCTCCTATATACTAGTATTCTCCAGATATTGTACGTGTGGTCACTGACCTGTAGTATGGGGTACGCATTCTCCCCTCTTGCTCAGTGTTGACCCCCATTCTATCCTTATAGGTCACCCACCGTTCCCAGTCTGTCCCCTACTCCTTTTTTTTTTTTAACTTTCTCATCCCTCTTTTCTCTCTGCCCCTATCACCAATTAACCCCATTTTTTTGTTACCTCCATTTTTCGTCCTTCTTTCTAGCACTTTCTTTCCATGTTTTCACCTGCTCATTCCTTATCTTATTCTCTATACTATGCTAATCTGTAGACCCTTGTCTCCCACTTCTCTTGTTGACCCCTTTACCCCCTCAGTCTACGCTCCGTTACATTGGTGGTGCCCTGTATATATTTTGTAATGCCTTCTTCCTCTTTCTATGTGATGTCTGTGTCTCCCACTTATCATGTTGAGCCATTACCCCTTCAGTCTACGCTCCGTTTTGCTCGTGGTGCTCCGTAGGTTTTGTAAGGCCCTCTTCCTTTCTCTATATGATGCCTGTGACTCCCACTTATCATGTTGACCCCATTACCCCCTCCGTTTACGCTCCGTTACATTAGTGGTATCCCATATATATTTAGTAAGGCCCTGTTCCTTTCTCTATATGATGTCTGTGTCTCCCACTTATCATGTTGACCCCTTTACCCCCTCAGTCTACGCTCCGTTATGCTTGTGGTACATACACTTTGTAAGGCCCTCTTTCTCTGTGACACCTGTGACTCCCACTTATCATGTTGACCCCTTTACCCCCTCAGTCTGTGCTCAGTTACATTAGTGGTGACCCATATATATTTTATAAGGCGATCTTCCTCTTTCTATGTGATGCCTGTGTCTCCCACTTGTTGACCCCATTACCTCCTCAGTCTACGCTCCGTTATATTAGTGGTGCCCTGTATATATTTTGTAAGGCCCTCTTCCTTTCTCTATGTGATACCTGTGTCCTCACTTATCATGTTGACCCCATTACCCCCTCAGTTTATGCTCCGTTATTAGTGGTGCCCCATATATAAGCTTTGTAAGGCCCTCTTCCTTTCTCTATGTGATACCTGTGTCCCCACTTATCCTGTTGACCCCATTACCCCCTCAGTCTACGCTCCGTTATGCTCGTGGTATATAAGCTTTGTAAGGCCCTCTTCCTTTCTCTATGTGATACCTGTGTCCCCACTTATCCTGTTGACCCCATTACCCCCTCAGTCTACGCTCCGTTATGCTCGTGGTATATACGCTTTGTAAGGCCCTCTTCCTTTCTCTATGTGATACCTGTGTCCCCACTTCTCATATTGACCCCATTACCCCCTCAGTCTACGCTCCGTTATGCTCGTGGTATATGCACTTTGTAAGGCCCTCTTCCTTTCTCTGTGTGATACCTGTGTCCCCACTTCTCATATTGACCCCATTACCCCCTCAGTCTACGCTCCGTTATGCTCGTGGTATATGCACTTTGTAAGGCCCTCTTCCTTTCTCTGTGTGATACCTGTGTCCCCACTTATCATGTTGACCCCATTACCCCCTCAGTCTATGCTCCGTTATGCTCGTGGTATATACGCTTTGTAAGGCCCTCTTCCTTTCTCTGTGACCCCTGTAGTCTCTCCCATCACCCACAGTTATTAATGTAGCATGTAACTAGTCGTCGGCCATTAGTCCTTCTGATGCCTCTACCTTATGCTGAGGGTAGAATAACATTTTGGCGTTGTTACAGATGACGTCCCATGCTGCTCCACGGGGGCCTCCTCAACTTATGGTTAAAAAACAAACAAAAAGCAAATTGTTCCCGAGATATTCTTGACTTGTGATAAAATGTAATTACTGCCTGTTCGTCCCTGAATCCTCGCTTGGTAATTCTTTGTGCTTTTCTTTTCCTGGGAGTTCTTTGCTTCTTTGTATTGTGATTGTTGTAGTTTAGGCATTCAGTGTGATACAGTTTTGTTTTATTTTTTTTGCGTTGGGGGAGGGTTGAATGTTTTTTTATCTTTTGCACCTGCTTTTGAAATTGTCCTTTAAAGTATTTAAGCACCTGCTCGGTGTCCGCGCCCCCCACCCTTCTTCTTCTAACGCCTAGCATCTTGGTTCATTTAGTTGCCATAACTAACAGGACTCCGAGAAGAGGCCGGCTCTGTGACATTTGCAAATCCGCTCAGTCACTCCCAGGGTCAGTGAGATGATTTTGCAAGAATTCCTGGGGAAACTGGTCAAGTACAAAAGTGGTTCTTCTTTTTTTTTTATTTTTTTTATTTTTTTTCCCCTTATGAGAAATAGAAATTTTCTTGCCATCTTGTAACACCCCCCCCCCCCTAATTTTGTTCTGTTCTCCTGTTTGTAATACGTTTAGACCTGGGCGCTCTCTCAATAAAATAGGCCATTTTATGTGTATTTGATTTTTTTTTTTTTTATTTAGGGAAAATGTCTACTCCATCCAAAAAATTCCATCAGGGTTTTATTTGTCTTTGTTTCCATATACAAGACCAGAAATGAGACAGTGGGTCTTAGTTGACCAGTATGGTGGACTCCTTGGTTCCCCGGACATGTGCTCTTGCCTTTTTAATGGATAGAAGATTGTCAGTGGCATGGTGCATCTTCTCGTCCAACTGTCAATGGCGTCATTGCATCTTCTCGTCCAGCTGTGTAGAGATATGTTGATGGCATTGGTGCATCTTCTCGTCCAGCTGTGTAGAGATATGTTGATGGCATTGGTGCATCTTCTCGTCCAGCTGTGTAGAGGTTTGTTGATGGCGTTGTTGCATCTTCTCATCCAGCTGTTTGTCAATGGCATAGGTACATCTTCTCATCCAGCTGTGTAGAAGTTTGTTGCTGGAGACGTTGCATCTTCTCGTCCAGCTATTTAGAGGTTGGTTGATGGCATTGGTGCATCTTCTTGTCCAGTTGTGTAGATGTTTTTCGATGGAGATACTGCATTTCCTCGTTTAGCTGTGTAGAGATTTGTAGATGGAGACTATGTTGCATCTTCTCGTCCAGCTGTGTAGAGATGGTCCATGGCATCGTTGCATTTTCTCGTCAAGCTGTGTAGAAGTTTGTCGGTGCATCTTGTCGTCCAGCAGTGCAGAGGTTTGCCGATGGTGTCGTTGCATGTTCTCGTCCAGCAGTGCAGAGGTTTGCCGATGGTGTCGTTGCATGTTCTCGTCCAGCAGTGCAGAGGTTTGCCGATGGTGTCGTTGCATCTTCTCGTCCAGCAGTGCAGAGGTTTGCCGATGGTGTCGTTGCATGTTCTCGTCCAGCTGTGCAGAGGTTTGCCGATGGTGTCGTTGCCTCGTCTCGTCCAGCAGTGCAGAGGTTTGCCGATGGTGTCGTTGCATGTTCTCGTCCAGCAGTGCAGAGGTTTGCCGATGGTGTCGTTGCATGTTCTCGTCCAGCTGTGCAGAGGTTTGCCGATGGTGTCGTTGCATGTTCTCGTCCAGCTGTGCAGAGGTTTGCCGATGGTGTCGTTGCATGTTCTCGTCCAGCAGTGCAGAGGTTTGCCGATGGTGTCGTTGCATGTTCTCGTCCAGCTGTGCAGAGGTTTGCCGATGGTGTCGTTGCATTTTCTCGTCCAGCTGTGTACAGGTTTGTCGCTCACAGCTTGATTGAGAATTACAGAACAGCTCAGCCTTCCCTTTTGTATGGAACGTTGACTGTGGCAAAATGTGTATAGCGTGAAATGAGGTGAATGTTGCTATTAAGTTACTTAAGAAGAGGGGTACAATAATGATAGAAAAGGGGGTATTAAGTCTTAATTATTTTTGTTACATTGATGACGTCTTTAAATCCTGGGCCATATGGAGGCTTGTGTGATATTCTTCTAAGGTTTTAGGAAAAATGTCTTGACAACCTTTTGGAGACCTTTAGTGTTATTTGCTGCTAATCTGAGATGTAGTTTTTGAGGGTTGGTGCTCGCTTAATTTTGTAATTGTTATTGTCTTGGTGTTGAAACCTTGACCCATGTTGCTGGAATGATTATCCAAAGCAACTGCATCCCGTCCGTCATCTTCTCGCTCCTCCCTTTATCCTCAGCTGTTCCTTTTACCCATATTCCAAGTTATTAAGGATAGAAAGTAATGGCTGCCGAGCTCCACTGTAGTAGCTCTCCAGTCTCTTGACACACATCGAAATGTTGGAATTGGGATAACCGGGTTATGATATTACTGTAGTTTGTGATGACGTTCTTGGCTCTGAACATCTATAGGTTTAGTATTTTGCATTCTTGTGTCACGTAGTTTTGACTATAATTTCGGTCCCGTATGTGGGGCGATCGATCTGGCCTCCTGCTCTCGTCTGGCTATATAATGACCGGGTCTTGAAGGGCTTATTTTCCTCGCTTTCATGCTTCACCTTGTACCCATGGAGAGGTTGAATCACTGTAGTGCGCGGTGAGAGGAGACGTGAGCTCCTGATAACGGGTCTCGCGTCGGTTTTCAGTGGCACGTCATGTTGCGTCTCGGTATTTTCTTATCCATCGACGCCTCTGTCCGATTATTGCTGTGGATACAGATGACAGAATATTCTATCACCCATTACTGTCGAGAGCGAGTCTTGGCAGCTGTGGGGTGGAATGACCTTTTGGTAATTCCTCTCTACTTTGCTTCGTTGAAAGGCTCTCCTCTGTATTTAAGTAGCAGGTTTTATTATGTAGCCTCATATTTACAACCGCTGTTTGTTTCGAGGACGGAGGACAACATGCGGCACCGGGACAGATTTCACAGCCACTAATTTGACTTTGTATGAACCGGAGGAGAGCAGGACTTATTTGCATGTGTATGCCTCACTGCTTACATGAAATCCATCTCATGCTCTGGTATTGTCTCTGCACTGCTACAAATTAACACTTTGCTTACACCGTGCCCTGCAGCAACCGGAGGTTGAGCTTACACCTATTGGATTTCTACTCCAGCATTAACCTTCTAAGAACTCCTCTACTATTTCAGAAGTATGTGTGCATCTGATTGGTGTGTGAAAAACCCAAATTATTTCTCCTTGCAATTTTGGCTATTTGGGAGCCTTAGGATTGGGCAGGGGTGGGTGGAGGGCTTGTCTCCGTCTTGTGTCTGGGATTCCCATCCGTTTAATTACTGTGCTTCCTGTTTTACCAGTGGTTACCAGCTCTTTACAATTTACCCATCAGTGCAGCTTTATCTGGAAGTCTCCTTGTTTGCTCCACTTGCACCAACAGGTACTTTTCCATGCGGAGTGCACTGGGTGGGGGGCTGCAGGGGGGTGGGTGGGGGGCGGTGGAGGGAGATCACTGTTGACTTTAAACAGCATTTCTTGGAGTGTTTCTCCCTAGTGGTGTAATTTTTGTCTAAAGGTCAGGCTGCCAGAACAGATTTATGCTCTATACAAGACAGGCAGGGTTTTTAGAAAGCACCCAACTCCATAGCATTTTACGAAATAACGCTCAAGATTGCAACAACAATGGCATTTTATTTTTTGCTCCTAGTATTCCAGCATTCTATGTAATATTTTTTTTTTTTTTTTAATCAAAATTGTGACCTGCCTTTTTTTTTCTATCTTTTTGCTTGATATAAAAGAATCCTCATTATTGCAACCCTTAAGCTTTCCTAACGGGAGGACACAAAGGAGCTGCAGAGTTTCCAGAAGTCGACCTTTTATTTTTAGACTCTTTAATATTCAGGACATGTTCTTTTCGAGCTTTGGAAATGTACTTGAAGGAGGGAAAAGTATTTAAACATGGAGAAGGTCCAAGTGCATGCTCCACAAAGGAGGACAAAGCAGTCGAAAGGGATATTTGTAGGCGGGGGGGGGAGGGTGACCAGGATAGGCAGAAGTTGGCGGCTGTGCCGGGGATGATTTCTGGGTGATGTGCGAAGTCTCCACTCTTGTTTGTATTCAGTCCTTTAATCCTAAACAGTAAACACAGACACATTACTCCATGTTTGTGTAGACGTTGACTTTTTGGGGTGGTCTTCCTCTACTAAGCGATTTCCGTCTTACCTGATTGCTTTAAGCCTTTTTTTTGGGTTGCGAAGGGCAAAATGAAGAAATCCTTTGGATGAGTGAGTTTTTTTGGCAGTGGGTGGAGTAAAGGCTTAATTATTTTGGTTGTTTTTGATTGTTGCTCATACTTTGAGGTGAATTCTGTTTCTCGGAGCCGGATGCTCGTTGACCGGCTGTGTCGGAGCTTCGTTCCAAGCCTTAGCTGCCGGGAGGATTGCTGATCACAGTATGTGCTGCGTCTCTTAGGACTGACGAGGCCTCCTCTGCTGTAGTTTTGCTGTTACTTGATAGTCAGTGACCATTCATTCTTTCAAAATATGCCCTCGCCGCTCAAAGCTGCCAAACCAGATCTGCAAATATAAAGGACATTCCCAACAGCAAGGAGCCATGATAAGAAAACACTTGGCAGAGCTCTAGTCAGGTCTTCAGACCTTTTGTAACCTGGAAAGTCTGTATCTTACTTTCATGCATGTAACTGTATAACTCCAGGCTGCTCTACTGATAACCAAGGAGAGAAAGGTAAAAACGCTCTTTTTTTTGTGTGTTGCATATTTCATCGACTTTTTCCTTTTCTTGCGTTGTTTAGCATTTTGGTGTTTCCTCTTCGATGCCGTCTGATTTAGTTTTAATCTATAGATTACAGCTAAGCTTTACGTTATTTGCCTGCTTGCATCTAAACAGGGCAAATCTTTCCAGTAAAATACAATTTATTTAGCATTTTGCAAAGGGAATATAAACTATAACTATAATGGGCATTTTCGGATCTAAAAGCTTCGGTGAGGCTTATGATTTCTCATCTCCTGAAAGTATAAATCCAGGACATTAAGGCTTTTTTTCCCATTTCATTTGGTCTCACTAAGCGGCAGAGCTCGGTATTTGCAAGTTGTATTAAAATGCACTTTACACGGATAAGTAAAAATACAAAAGCACTGAGCAAAGTAACTTTTTTTTTGTCTCGGAGCGAGGGCTGCATAAATTCTTGGACTAGTTGTGTGCGTTGGCCAAGTTTTGTAGAGCGTGGGAACTCGTTGTACCTCGGAGGGCACCTCGGATCTTGTTTACTCAAGCACTTGGAGGTGTTTGGATTAAGACGCTGCTTTGCCAGCTGATTGCCCACTCTCACCCTGGCGATTTAGTGCGGAATTTATCTCCTTGCTGTCACGGGTGTAGAGGAGCGTAGCAGGTCCCCATGGTGGTGCCAATACATTATTTATTCTGGCTAATCCTTTGCTAATGTGCAAAAAGCGAGTTTGTTATTGTTAAAGCAAATGGCCCTTTAAGTAAAGAAACGGTTAAGTAGATCCGTTGTAATATGTAGTTGTCTAATGAAGAGATTTACGGCACTGGCAAGGGCTATTGTGTAGGCATTACCCTCTCACAGCATGCACACGTATTATCTTAACAACTCTGCCACATTTCATAGGAAACATTTTCATAAGAGGGCTCGAATATTAAATACAACAATTGCTCTCCAATAGGATTATTGTAACACGAAATAAAAGAGGAAAAAAATTAAGCAAGGTCTGAAGTGTGAATGGTGCGGCGAATTAGGATTTCTGTGTCGGAGCGCGATTACTCCGTGTAGTAAAAAACGTGCACAGTGGGAGTGCGAGGAAAGGCACATGGCTGTCACACTTATTGGGTTCAGATCTGTGGGGATTTGGGCTGTTCCCTATCTTCTGATAATCCATAGGCACCAACATTTGCCTTTTGTCCAGTTAGGAGGGGATGAAAATGAGTTTGCCAAAGTTTCATCCAAAAAATAGTTCACTAAAGGTTGTCCTTAATGGGAAAAATCATTATGCTCAGTATACACGAGACATCCAACGTAGAGGTCTATTGACCAACACCACAGGGAGCCTAAAATGGCTCGTCTGCAGATTTAATGACTGTTTTTATGATGGGATTGCTTTTTTTTTCTTTTTGGATCCGGTTGACTTTCACGGAGATGGATTTGTTTTCATCCAGTTTAACTTTGCTCATTGTGACCTCCCGTAACAGGGAAGGCATGAAGACTTGTAGATGCATGATCCATACTATGAGGTCTTGGTTGTGTTGACCTCGTTTTCGGGCTGAATATAGTCTGACATTTCCCATATGCTTATACCATCCATAATCAAACACTAATTTGGCTGGAATTGACTTCTCTTCCTACATAACCCACCTCCTCTCCATCCGGCCTGAATATCTGCCCGTGCTCTCGTTGACCTTCCCCAGACGTTGCTGGTATTTCTGTCATATCAGTTTCGAGGCTGTCAAATATTTTGACTCCTCTTATCTGAGAGTTAATTATACAATGTAGTGTAAAAGGTGTGTGAAAACTTCTCATCTCCCAGTCTGTGAATGAAAGAAGTGTCAAACTTCCCGGGAACGTTGAACTCCATAGGCCAAGGTTGGTTGGAGCATGTGTATCTGCAGGGAGGCAGTGGAGGCTTTTTCCCAGGCTTTGTATGTCGTAGATACAGAAATAAACCCTCCTCCTCCTCTTCTCTTTTGCAATCAATGGCTATTGATAAGCCGAGGTGATCCATCCGTGCTCCTCCGGTGTTGCGGAAGTGCAGGTCCTTTCAACTACAATTACGAAAACGTCCAAAAATGCTAATTTGGCTTCTCCGTTTCCATTCTCAATGTACTAAGTGATCTCTTTTGGGCTTTATCTGAATGTAAAAAATGATTGCTGTGTTTACCATGGATGGTTTTAATACTCTGGGTGATTTATCTGACGTTTTTATGGCGTGAAGACGAATAACATGAGGCTGCAGTTTATTGCTGTCGTGAATGTTGTCATGTGATTTATATTTCATAACATTCCCTCAATTTGATTTTTTTGTCTAGGGGGGAAAAAAAAAAGTTGCACAGGGTCCTCTTAATGCCTCTTTTTTTACGTACGGAATTCTCCGGAGTGGTGTCAACCCCGTCTTCTGCCTAGCAACCCAATAAATGCTCCGTGAAACGCGCGGTGGGGTCCGTTTATTGGGCTATTGCCGGTTGTCGATGGGTTTTGTAGTGTTGGAGAATAGACTTTGATGTGGGGAATTTCCTATATTGAAATTGTGGAGTGTAATTTTACATGTTAGGTGGCATTCATTGCTACTTTTGTGTTTTATACTTTTCATATTTTTGCTGCTTGTTGTATAGATCTTTCTAATCTGGATGTTTTATATATGACTATTAAAGTGGTTAATGGCAATGCTGCTAATAGATAAGTATCTTTGCAGCTTGCGATATTATTTTTCCTTTTCCCAATGTGTATTTTTACTTCTTTCTGTGGATCCACTTGGATTTCTTGTGCATCTATCCGGCTGAAACCTAAGAAGTCAGCTGGGCGTCAATCATATCACTTTTCAGATTTGCTGTAAATAGCAATCGCCATGTTGCTAGACGGATCACGGCTCCTTGCAGACGATTGGCAATGAAGGGAATGCAGCCTCGCGTGACGTGGGGCTATTTTCAGGGTCATACCTGCTTTGGCTCTGCTTTTAATTCTTCGCTTTCTTAATTCTTCTGCTTAAGATATGTGGTGAATAGTGCAATGGCTTCCAGACGTGCTGACAGAGTGCAGATTGTGGCTCTGTTCTTGTTTGTGTTCGTATGTGACACTACCTACTTGTCTCCATGTCTGGTCTGTGTCGAAGCGACGCCAAATTGATCTTAGACAACAACAACAACAGCAGCCGATAGCTGGAAACAATGTCATCGCTGATCTTGGGAAACACCCAACACGAGTCCTCCGTCTTGGCTCTTACTTCCACTTCTTGGTTCTGGAATTAATGTTTTGTTTCACTATTGTGACTTTCTCGTGATCTTTATTCCCTAAATGAGTGGTAAAAGTGATACCAAACCTCATGTAGATGGCGTCCTCCTAAATGGCTACTGAAACTTCTCTTTTTAGCCTGTAGTGGCCTTTGTTTTGCTCCCTTGGGACTTAGAAAGTTCATAAAGTGGCTCCAGTGTGACAACACATCTCAGTTATGTTGACTTCAACTCTAAAAACTTCAATTTTGGAAAGTTCAGACCTTATTTTCAAAGTTTTAGGGTTTTTTGTTATAAAAATTCCCCCCCCCCCCTCCGAAATGAAATCCCTCTACTAATTCCAGATAGGTTATCCCTCTCTGCTCATGAGCGTGACTCCCTGTGCCCTAATTAATAGCTTTTGCCTTGTTATGGTGAGGAACCTCCTCCATCATTCCTGAAGATTGGGTTCGGGTGCCGCTCCTCCCCACCATCGGCTTTAAGTATTCTATTTGTTGTAGGCTTTTCTCATGTCTCCTATTTCATCCCTCTGCTCCTGGTCACATTGAACTTATTTGGCTTTCTTTGACTGGTAAGCCGTTGTGACCTTGGTCAATAAACTATCTGCGGTAGAAATTGATAATAATTAGTGCTTGCCGCTAGAGTTCATTTGCATGTCATTAGATCTCCGAGCGATCGACCTGTCGGCACTTTATTTTGGTGACCTGAGTCTATAGTTAGAGCACTTTGCTGTAGGTGAATGGTTTCCACCATCTGTCACCAGTTTGTCTATGGGAGAATGTGCCATTTGACACAAATGCAACTTTTTTGTTCCTCCGCTCTCCTCCTCTGAATACTGACCAGCTGATATGTTTACAATGGACTTTGCTTTATTATTTCATGAGTTCATTCTTTGGCTTCACGTTCAGATTTTATTTCTTTTGCGATTATATGTTGAATCGAAACATTTTGATACTGATAAGAGGAAAACATGGAGGCTTTACTTTGGCTTGGTTCTACTTACTGGTCATGATGATGATAACATGTGTTATGGCTTCCCGGGCAAGGAGGATATGGCTTTGGCAGCAGATGTGGAATCTAAACTTCAAGTGTTGTAGGACAGAAGATTTATGTTCTCCACTGAATTTTGAACAATTCTTTCGTCTTCTCCAGTAGAACATGTTGTGTGGCTAATTATGTCCTGCACAAATGGGTTTGACTAAATTGTACCTTCCATGTTCTCCACTGAATTTTGAACAATACTTCCGTCTTCTTTAGTAGAACATGTATGGCTAATTACGTCCTTCTTTTACGATGGGTTTGACTGAATTATACCTTCCATGTTCTCCACCGAATTTTGAACAATACTTCCATCTTCTCTAGTAGAACATGTTGTATGGCTATTTACATCCTACACAAATGGGTTTGACTAAATTATACGTTCTTTGCTAGGCAACACTTATAACATTATCAATAGATAGAAAGTTCTTCAAGTCAATGTAGTTGTTACGTCTTTCCAGAAGACCCATATATCATACACTTGTGTCTTCTCCAGTATGTAGGACGTCTTCCACCATCATTTCTGGTCAGTTGCTTCCTGCTGGAAGACGTTTGCTTACGATATGACTTAGGACCGTGACTATTCTATAGATCATCTACTACTTCAATGTAGAGAAGCCAACATTTCCCGAAATTAAGATTTTGGCCATATTATAGCCTTTCATACCCTGATGCCCATCTTTTGCATTACGCGAAACTTCGGTGAGGAGCTGGTGGCTACTCAGATCTTGAACCATTTAGGTGCTCGTCTTTTCATGATTTATTGAACGTTAAATTGTTTATGAAGGGTTTTAGATTTCATCACATGCTTAAATATGTATCACTTTGTTAAGAAATGTGCTCAATTACTGTCAATTTTGAGATGTTTCATCGGTCTTTGGTTAAAAATCTGGTTCCTAGTGGTTTTGGTTTTTCGCTCGGTTGGTGGTTTTTAACGGGACAAATTTGTTGGATCGTCGTCTGTACATTTTACAATATTTAATGGATCAAGCCTCTGCCAAATGATTACAGAAGGCATTTTTGGTGCGTGATGTCGGGAAGGATGAGGCTACTGGGTCTCCGGCGGAGTTTCTAGATGCAGGTGTGTAGCGAGAAGGAGGTGGAGGTTGTTTCTCAGTCCTTCTGGATTCTATTAAGGCTAAAGACAATTCCCCTGTTACCAGATTAATGTGGATTCCTGTAATGTTACAGTAACACAAATCTACTAGTAGTCCTGAATGTCAAGAATAGACGCAGGTTTAATCAATTTTTTATTACGATGGATGTAAACTTGTGGCTCCCATCCCAGCTTTCTCTGAACCATAGTAACCATGTATATGCTTATTAATGCAAATATTTTTTTATTTCCTTTGTCTCGCAAACTGTTTTTGTTTGGAGATCCTCCGCAGTATCTGTGCCAAGTAATGTTACAGGGTTTTATGACTGCTGGAAATTCCATTTGTGGTCAAGTAAGAAAAATAGCATGGATATTAAAAAAAAAAGTTAGAAAAACAATGTTAATAAATATCATTCCTTTATCGTGCCCCAAATTGACCTCCACCAGCGCCTGGTGAACATTTGCCTTGCTGACGGGTTACAAGGCTTTTCGGAATATTTAGCCAAATTGTCCGATTTTGTGCATTCACCTTATGTGGCCTATTTGTGAGATTTGACATGTTTCTGTATTTAGTATTTTTTTTTTTTCTTTATCAAAGTATTTCGTACATTAGTTTTAAGAATTAACTTTTTTCTTCGTTTAACATCAGATTTATTCTTTAATTCTTAGAGGATTTTTTTTTATTAGACTGGAATTTATAGTGAAGAATCATAGAATCATAGAATGGTAGAGTTGGAAGGGACCTCAAGGGCCATCGGGTCCAACCCCCTGCAAGTGCAGGCGTTCCTAAATCATCCCAACTATATGTGTATCCAATTTGCACTTGAAGATTTCCATTGATGGAGAGCTCACCACCTCCCGTGGTTGCCTGTTCCACTCCCTGACTACCCTAACTACCTCCCGTGGTTGCCTGTTCCACTCCCTGACTGCCCTAACTACCTCCCGTGGTCGCCTGTTCCACTCCCTGACTGCCCTAACTACCTCCCGTGGTCGCCTGTTCCACTCCCTGACTGCCCTAACTACCTCCCGTGGTCGCCTGTTCCACTCCCTGACTGCCCTAACTACCTCCCGTGGTCGCCTGTTCCACTCCCTGACTGCCCTAACTACCTCCTGTGGTCGCCTGTTCCACTCCCTGACTGCCCTACCTCCCGTGGTTGCCTGTTCCACTCCCTGACTGCCCTAACTACCTCCCGTGGTTGCCTGTTCCACTCCCTGACTGCCCTAACTACCTCCCGTGGTTGCCTGTTCCACTCCCTGACTGCCCTAACTACCTCCCGTGGTCTCCTGTTCCACTCCCTGACTGCCCTAACTACCTCCCGTGTTCGCCTGTTCCACTCCCTGACTGCCCTCACTGTCAGAAAGTTTTTCCTAATGTCTAATCTGAATCTCCTTCCTTTAAGTTTAATCCCATTGCTTCTTGTACTTCCTTGTGCTAATGAGAATAGGGTAGTTCCCTCTGCACTGTGACTACCTTTCAGATATTTGTAGACCGCTATTAAGTCTCGTCTCAGCCTTCTCTTTTTCAAAGTAATTACGGTTTCTGAAAAATTGTTATTGTCTATTTTTTTTTTTAATCGGCTCCTATTCAGAATCAATAGTTGTTTGTGTTTGGATTATTAGATCCAGGACCAAAGCAGAAGACGAGGGTTTAGAAGATTGTATATATCCTTTGTTATAACTTATTGATTTTGCTTTTAGAGACTTATTTTGTATTGTACTCTTAAAGGTGAAGTCTACCTCCATTAGCTTCTGCCTATACGCACACTTTCTGGTTTTGGTGTCCACTAGATACGCCCTGATACGAGATTTGCACGTTTCTTTGCCCCCCCAATTTTTTATTTTCTATTTTTATGTCTGTGTCAATCGGATAGAAGCTGAAGATGTCCCTTTTAGTAACTGACTACGTTCTGATTTGTTTTCTGGAACAATAACTTACAAATGTTCTTAATAACTATCACTACAATTTTTTTAAGGTCAAATTTGCATGAATTTGTGTCTAGTCCACAAAGCTTTGCCGCTATGAGTGGACTGTGGATGTGTGTAAATGTCTTCAGTGGTGAATTATATAGATCATAATATATTTATTCATTGATATAGCACTATTAATTCCACAGCGCGTTACATGCGTTGCAACACTGTCCCCATTGAGGCTCACAATATAAGGTCCCTATCTGTATGTCTTTGTAGTGTGGGAGGAAACCGGAGAACTGGGAGGAAACCACGCAAACACGGGGAGAACATACAAACCCCTTGCAGATGTTGTCCTTGGTGGGATTTGAACCCAGCACTGCAATGCTAACCACTGAGCCACTATATCTATCATCACCGCTCGCCTTTTCCAATCACTTGTGATCCAGTGATGTTTTGCACCTAATGCCAATTTTCAATGTATTTTCCATGCCCTTCGTATATTTCCGGCCCTTGACACCCGGCGTGGGTGCAGCAGTTTGTGAACGGATTCTCTAATAAGCAAAGGACAGGGAAACTCTTATTGATGAGCGTCACATAGGAATGTATCCACAGGGTCACACATCACCCCGAGCACCTAAGACGGCGCCGCGCTCCGATGGGAAGCTCGAATTACAAAAAACACCAAAATCTCCTATAAATGGTCATAGTTATTGCACTTTAATCCTATGGAGAGATTGTTTTCTAGCACAAGGAGATTTATTAAACCCATATTCTGTGAAATTGCATGGGACGAAGCCTCTATGATAAATTGCAAACTGGAAAGT
This sequence comes from Anomaloglossus baeobatrachus, assembly GCF_048569485.1. Classification (NCBI taxonomy): domain Eukaryota; kingdom Metazoa; phylum Chordata; class Amphibia; order Anura; family Aromobatidae; genus Anomaloglossus; species Anomaloglossus baeobatrachus. The sequence goes on along the minus strand of NC_134360.1, from coordinate 221,159,635 downwards.
TACACCAGTAAATGGACTGGAGGGTACAGACTAATGTAACCTCGTGTCCTCGGCTGATGTCACCGAATTCTCAATGCCTTATACAGGGACGAAGAGACTTTCTATTTTTTTTTTTTTTTTTTGCAATTTATTTCTGATTTTTTTTTTTTCTTTTTCTTTTTTTTTTTGCAAACCTTAAAATATTTTGGGCATCACATATTAGAGCTGCCTGTAATTATATTAAAATGAGAGGACGGAGAGTCTGTGCGCCCATCAGCCGTGAGAGAGGCGACCTAAAGGCAATTTGTCGCCATTACCGGTGTCCTTGGACGTCGGAACAATAACACAAAACACTAAAATATTTTCTCTCTGTGCATTTTAACAGTTGGAAATGAAAAAATATGACTAAAGTCATCAGTCAGGAATAATGGCTACGACCACCCGTTGATCAATTTTTTTCATTTTTCTGGCATTTCCACTTTTTGTTTTCTCGTGACTGTGTCTTTTATCCAATGTTTTTTTTGTAAGTCACACATAAGTGCAAGAATGGAAATCTCCAGCTGTTATAATGTTCCCAAACAACAACACTTTCTTGGTGTTGAGTAAAAATGACGGTTTATTAGACCTTTCACCCTCCGTTCTTCTGGTGAAGTGGATCTGTATCTGCAGAAAAACCATGTTTGTGTCTGTAAAAATCAGCCCTCGTGTTATTTTTTAGGGGATTTTATAAATGACCTTCACTCCATATGTGCTGTTTTTTGTTTTTGTAGATAAAATTACTGTAAAATATTTTGCAAGTTTTTTTTTTTTCTTTCCGTGTCCCTGTTTTTTTGCTTTCACTCCTTTTTGATTGGATGATTTTTCTTTTTGTTTTATTTTTACTTTTTTTTAATTTTTTATTTTTTTTATGGAAAAATATGGTTACACTTCCAAACCGTATTTGAAAGCCCCTCTTGGGTTTTTCTGGTGAAGTGGATCTGTATCTGCACAAAAACCATGTTTGTGTCTGTAAAAATCAGCCCTCGTGTTATTTTTTAGGGGATTTTATAAATGACCTTCACTCTCCATATGTGCTGTTTTTTGTTTGATGTAATTTGTTTTTTTAGTTAAAATTACTGTAAAATATTTTGCAAGGTTTTTTTTTTCTTTCAGTGTCCCTGTTTTTTTCCTTTCACTCTTTTTTGATTTGATGGTTTTTCCTTTTTTTTTTTTTTTTATGGAAAAATATGGTTACATTTCCAAACCGTATTTGAAAGCCCCTTTTGGGTTTTTCTCACATTTGGCAGCACTAGGGGGGTCCTGTTTCAATTTGGAGAAGGGTTGGCCGATGAAATCTGGTAAGAATTGGCAAAAAAGATTTCTCTGAAGGAATGACTGATCTTGGAACAAACAAGGGTGCAGTATATTTGGGATTTTATGCGTTATGTGATACTGGTTTGCAAGAATTGAAAATTCTCCATGACAAGTATAGTATTTTGCACCCGTCACTGGTGGGCTGCTAATTTGTAGTAACAGCCACAGGGTATGGTTCCACTAGCGTATAGCTTCCAATGCGAGAGTATCGGGAGTGATATTCTAATGACCCTCTGCTGCGGGCGTCAGACAAGGGTCATGCGACTGTGATCTGATCTTGCGATCGCATCACAGCTGCGGAGAAGAGGGAGAGCGCACTTTGTCCCCAGCCTGTCTCTGCGTGCACCGAATTGCGATTAGATAATACTGTGGAAGAGAGAGCGCAATAGGGTCTTACCCGGTAGGGATATCATATACAAAAGGGATCACAGTACACTCACCTTTTCAGGTTGTGAAAGTCACAACCCCTGTGTAAAACATTTAGTAGTGGTATCAGCTGCAGCCCCCAAGTGTAGAGTATGTAGTAGGACGTAGGTGGAAATCTGGTATATACCGCGCTGATACGCAATAGTATATTAATATGATTCCTTTATTGTTCGTACAGGTCTACGTGTTTCAGAGACATCTGTCTCCTTCCTCAGGGCAACAAAGGAACAATTCATTCCTTTGATGTCCTGAGGAAGGAGACGGATGTTTCTGAAACGCGTAGACCTGTACGAACAATAAAGGAATCATATTAATATACTATTGAGTATCAGCGCGGTATATACCCGATTTCCACGTACGTTCTACTACATATATCGCACTGCGGTCAGATGACATGCGAGTGCAGTGCGATGTTTAACACACTCCCATAGACTTGTATGGAGGTGCGTGAGCTGAGACTTGCTGCCAAACACAGTGTGCTGTGATTCATGCCGCTATGGCAGGAGAAATCAATCGCAGGTGGACACTGCCCCATAGTTTTGCACTAGAGTGAGAGCAATCCAATGTTTTATCGCATTGCACTCGCCTGTGCAAGTGGAACCGTACCCATAAGGACATGATACCCCAATTATTAAGTGACATATTATCTCTCCAGTATTGTTTCCTATGTCTTGGAGATAGAAACACTCTTGTTGGAGTTCAGATTTTCTGGTTTCAACATCATTGTACAATGATCTTTAGAAAGTGGTGGCTGCACCTTGGACTATTGCATGATCACTTTGGCCTTGTGCGCACGTTGCATTTTTTGGTGCAGTTTATCATAGAGATTATTGCCTAAATCTGCAGTCTATCCTAATGCCAGCAAAGTCTAAGAATTCTGGGGTGCTGTGCGCACATTGCTTCTTTTTTCCTTGCAGTTTTGGGTGTAGAAAAAAAGCAGCATGGCAATTGTTGGTGCCTTTTTTTTTTCCATGCGTTTTTCAGCCCTTCAAGTCAATGGTTTCACAAACAAACTCATGGCACAAAAAAGCACCAAAAATGCATGCGTGTTTTTGGTGTGTTTTTCTCCCACTAGGCGCTGAAAATTTCTGCACCAAAAACTCACCATGTGCACATATCCTAACTGTTGGTAATGTAGGTAGTGGAGACCGAGCCAACCCCAAGTGTTATTTGTGAGCTACTACCTAGGCGAGGGAATCACGGCATTGTGGAAGTACCCAATGTGTTCCTTGGGATTTTGCGTAATGGACTCGAAGGGTCTTCATACTTGTGATAATGGGACAGGTAAATCTATTCACTGTATTCTCTCTCTCCTTCAGCACTTAATTGTGCTTTGAAAATAAACTAAACTTAAATCTATATTTAAGTATGTGTATACTATGCATGTATAATGTGTTTATATATATAGATAGATAGATAGATAGATAGATGGATGGATGGATGGATGGATGGATGGATATGGATATAGATATATATAATATATATATATATATATATATATATAGATAGGATATATATATATATATTGATATAATATAAAATATATATATATATATATATATATATATATATATATATATATATATATATATATATATATATATATAGATAGATAGGATATATATATATATTGATATAATATAAAATGGATATAGATAGATAGAGATATATATATATATATATATATATCTATATATATATATATATATATATATATTATATATCTATATATATATTATATATATCTATATATATTCTATATATCTATATATATAATATATATATATATATAGATAGATATAGATATAGATATATATAGATATAGATATAGATATATATAGATATAGATATATATATATATATATAGATATATATATATATATATATATAGATATATATATATAGATATATATATATAGATATATATATAGATATATATTATATATATATATATATATAGATATATATATATCTGTATATATAGATATATATTTTATATGTATGTATATATCTATATCTATCTATCCATACAGCTCTGGCAAAAATTGAGACCACTGCACGATTGTCAGTTTTTCTGATTTTTTTTTTTTCTCTTTATATTTGTGAGTAAAATGTAAATTGCTCTTTTATTCTATAAACTACTGACAATGTCTCTGAATTTCCCAGCAATAAATGTTGTATTCATTTTCTGAAAATGAGAACTGGTCAAAATAACAAAACCATGCATTGCTTTCACACCTCAAATAATGCAAAGAAAACAAGTTCATAATCATTTAGAAACAACAATACTAATAATGTTTTACCTCAGGAAGAGATCAGAAATCAATATTTTCTGGAATAACCATGATTTTTAATCCCAGCTTTCATGCGTCTTGGCTGCTTTCCACCAGTCTGTCACACTGGTTTTGGGTGACCTTATGCCACTCCTGGTGCAATAATGTAAGCAGTTATTCTTTGTTTGATGGCTTGTGACTATCCATCTTCCTCTTGATTACATTCCAGAGGTTTTCAATGGGGTTCAGGTCTGGAGATTGGGCTGGCCTTGACAAGGTTTTGATGTGGTGGTCCTTCATCCACACATTGACCTAGCTGTGTGGCATGGCGCATTGTCCTTCTGGAAAATCCAGTCCTCAGAGTTGGGGAACATTGCCTGAGCAGAAGGAAGCAACTGTGATTCCAGGATAACCTTGTATGCGGCTTGATTCATACGTCCTGATTAATCTGCCCAATTCCAGCCTTGCTGAAGCATCCCCAGATCATCACTGATCCTCCACCAAATTTCACAGTGGGTGCAAAACACTGTGGCTTGTACGCCTCTCCAGGTCTCCGTCTAACCATTAGACGACCTGATGTTGGGCAAAGTTGAAAGTTAGCTTACTCTGGAAACTAGGTAGATTGTGACCTTGTTTTCTTTGCATCATTTGAGGTATGAAAGCAATGCATTATTTTTGTTATTTTGACCATTTCTCATTTTCAGAAAATAAATAAAAAATTTATTGCTGGGAACTTCGGAGACGTTGTCAGTAGTATATAGAATAAAAGAACAATTTACATTTTACTCAAAAATATAAAGAGAAAAATCTGAGAAACTGACAATTTTGCAGTGGTCTCTTAAGGTTTGCCAGATATATACATATATATATATTAGTGTGTATATATATATTAGTGTATATATTAATACAGTATATGTGTGTATTCTCTTTCTCTCGCTCTCTTTCTCTCTTTCTCTCTCTCTTTCTCTCTCTTCTCTCTTTCTCCTCTTTCTCTCTCTCTCTTTCTCTCTTTCTCTCTTTCTCTCTTTCTCTCTTTCTCTCTTTCTCTCTTTCTCTCTTTCTCTTTCTTTCTCTTTTTCTCTTTCTCTCTCTCTCTCTTTCTCTTTCTTTCTCTCTCTCTCTCTCTCTTCTTTCTCTCTCTCTCTCTCTCTCTCTCTCTTTCTCTTTCTTTCTCTTTTTCTTTTTTTCTCTTTCTCTTTCTTCTTTCTTTCTCTCTTCTCTCACACACATATATACACACACACATTCATACATATGTGTATATATATATATACACATACATTATGTGTGTGTGTAAATATATATATGTATGTGTATAAGTATAAAAGTATATATATATTCATACATTTACACATATACACTGTATATGTGTGTGTAAATGTATGAATATATATGTATATTTTTATATGTATACGCACATACATTATATATGTGTGTGTGTGTGTGTGTGTGTGTGTGTGTGTGTGTGTGTGTGTGTGTGTGTAAAAATTAGTTTTTGTATATGTATTTTCTGTTTTTTTTTTTTTTTTTTTAATTCCTTACTCCTATTTTTACTTTTTATTACTGTATGCACAAAAGGATAACTATTGTTTTTACAAAATCTTTTATGTATTTTTTTTTTTCTCCCGCTTAGTCATCGATTTGCTTCCTAAATAACTAATTTGCTGCATTTATGTCGCCAATTAAAGTGTTCTAACCTCAATTGACGACTGTCGCCATAGACATGGCCTACACGGTCTTGGGTTTCCTCCAGAGCACCTCCGGCTGACAGACGCTATGCCTTGCCTTGAGACAGCCTGGCCTTCCTTGGGTGTGAGTGACATGAAACACGAGGACACTGGTTGTAGTTTAATCCGTCCTGCGTGAGATGGTATATTCCTATATAATCCGCCATAGGGTGCAGACGAGGGTTGTGACGGGGAAGCCTGCCCTTCTGCTTTTTAATGAATAGATCTGCCAATCTGTAAACATTATCAATCTGATCTGTCTATTGAGGCATCGCGCGGGTGTAATAACAAGCTGAAAGAAGAGACCTCGGCAGCTGGAGGCTCCCGGAGAGCCGCCTTCCTGGGGTTTCATAGACACAATGTTTATTTGAAACCTAAAAATTTGTGTTTTGCTTCTTCGGAGAATGAGAAAATTGCTTCTTGTTCTCCTTATCGTGTTTCCTTCTGTTTCTAGTAATTAACAGCAAGGCAATAATTACGATTATTACCGAATAGGCAAACCCTTCTCCTTCCCCAAGCCAAGCAGCCAAGGTCCTTTCCCGTTGTTTTCCATCTAGCCCTTAATGTGGCCGACTCCTTGTTGATATTGATGACCCAGTATGACACATCTTAAGTCATTATTATTTCATTTAGTGGCTGTATGTATAGACCAAGAGGGAATCTGACTATCGATTCGCTGAATGGCTTGTAACATTGATTTATGAGTCAAGGATTTTGTGTGCTGAGCCAAACACAGTTGCGATTGCATCTTATGTGCCCATTGATTTCGTTTCAGATTTCACGTCGCAGTAATTAGACTATGATCTCACAGATGTTAACGTTAAATTTGTAGATTTTTTTTTTTCGGTGAAACAATCTTGGAAATCACTTGCAAAAATTTTCATGTTCTGCATAATTATAAATCTCTTGTACGGTGCAGCTTCCCTTATATCCAGTCCTGGGAATGAGAATGGTGTGAAGGTCACCTATTGTCTAGTATTACTTTGGAGGATTACAAGTAGGTGGGATGTTGTAAACATTGGGTAAAATAATCCGAATATGTTGGCAGATGACATTGTCACAAGCCTAAGGGTACCTTCACACTTAGCGATGCAGCAGCGATCCGACCAGCGATCTGACCTGGTCAGGATCGCTGCTGCATCGCTACATGGTCGCTGGTGAGCTGTCAAACAGGCAGATCTCACCAGCGACCAGTGACCAGCCCCCAGCCAGCAGCGACGTGCAAGCGACGTTGCGCTTGCACGGAGCCGCCGTCTGGAAGCTGCGGAGACTGGTAACTAAGGTAAACATCGGGTATGGTTACCCGATGTTTACATTAGTTACCAGTGTGAGCAGGGAGCAGGGAGCCGCGCACACTAAGCGCTGGCTCCTTGCTCTCCTAGCTACAGTACACATCGGGTTAATTAACCGATGTGTAATGCAGCTACATGTGCAGAGAGCAGGGAGCCACGCACACTGAGCGCTGGCTCCTTGCTCTCCTAGCTGCTGTACACATCGGGTTAATTAACCGATGTGTACAGCAGCTACATGTGCAGAGAGCCGGAGCCGGCAGCACAGGCAGCGCGAGAGCTGCTGGTAACTAAGGTAAATATCGGGTAACCACCCTTGGTTACCCGATGTTTATCTTGGATACAGCTTACCCTCAGCTGTCAGATGCCGGCTCCTGCTCCCTGCTCGCTTCATTTGTCGCTCTCTTGCTGTCACACACAGCGATCTGTGTGTCACAGCAGGAGAGCGGCTTTGAAGAAAACGAACCAGGGCTGTGTGTAATGAGCAGCGATCTCGCAGCAGGGGCCAGATCGCTGCTCATTGTCACACACAGCGAGATCGCTAATGAGGTCACTGCTGCGTCACAAAAAAGCGTGACTCAGCAGCGATCTCGGCAGCGAGCTCGCTGTGTGTGAAGCACCCCTAAAGACCCCAAACACATTAGATAGCTGTGGGAAGAATAGCTACCTCCCCCCGAATTCTCCATACATGGCAACATTCAACTTGGCCAAGCGTTCCTGTGTTCCCAGTAGGAGGGCTACCTCTGTTGTCGTCTACCTCCTCCTCTAGGATCCTCTGTCGTCATCTACCTCCTCCTCCAGGATCCTCTGTCGTCGTCCTCCTCCTCCAGGATCCTCTGTCGACGTCGTCCTCCTCCTCCAGGATTCTCTGTCGTCGTCGTCCTCCTCCAGGATCCTCTGTCATCGTCGTCGTCCACCTTCTCCTTCAGGATCCTCTGTCATCATCCTCCTTCTCCTTTTCCAGGATCCTCTGTCGTCGTCTACCTCCTCCCCCAGGATCCTCTGTCGTCGTCCTCCTCCAGGATCCTCTGTCATCGTTGTTGTCGTCGTCATGCACCTCCTCCAGGATCCTCTGTCGTCGTCCTCCTTCTCCTCCAGGATCCTTCGTCGTCCTCTTCCTCCTTCTCCTCCTCCTCCAGGATCCTTCGTTGTCCTCCTTCTCCTCCTCCAAGATCCTTCGTCGTCCACCTCCTCCTCCAAGATCCGTCGTCGTCGTTGTCGTCGTCCTCCTCCTCCTCCTCCTCCTCCTCCTCCTCCTCCTCCTCGTTGTCGTCCTCCTCCTCCTCCTCCTCCTCCTCCTCCTCCAAGATCCTTCGTCGTCCTCCTCCTCTTCCTCCTCCTTCAGGATCCTTCGTCATCCTCCTTCTCCTTCTCCAGGATCCTTCTTCATCCTTCTTCTCCTCCTCCAGGATCCTTCGTCATCTTCCTTCTCCTCCAGAATCCTTCGTCATCCTCCTTCTCCTCCTCCAAGATCCTTTGTCGTCCACCTCCTCCTCCAGGATTCTTTGTCGTCCACCTCCTCCTCCAGGATCCTTTTGTCGTCCACCTCCTCCTCCAGGATCCTTTGTCGTCCACCTCCTCCTCCAGGATCCTTTGTCGTCCACCTCCTCCTCCAGGATCCTTTGTCGTCCACCTCCTCCTCCAGGATCCTTTGTCGTCCACCTCCTCCTCCAGGATCCTTTGTCGTCCACCTCCTTCTCCAGGATCCTTTGTCGTCCACCTCCTCCTCCAGGATCCTTTGTCGTCCACCTCCTCCTCCAGGATCCTTTGTCGTCCACCTCCTCCTCCAGGATCCTTTGTCGTCCACCTCCTCCTCCAAGATCCTTCCTTGTCCTCCTCCTCCAGGATCCTACTCTCTTCTCCAACATCATGTGTCTGGCATAGTCTGGAGTCACCATTCACATTACACTGTTGGCTGATCCCATTGATGTTGGTGACTGACTTTTGTTTACTCTGTATACTGGCCTTACCACTGGCCAGGTAGCCATATACAGCTATGTTCACACAGTACGATTTTTGTATGCATTTTTTTTTTGTTCAGTTTTGTCACAAAACTACAAGCAAATCCTGAAGCCAGCAAGCTCATGAGAATTCTGAGTTGTTGTGCACAAGTTGCGTTTTTTTTCTTCTTGGAGATTTGGTGCAAAAAAATAATCCTGCAACGTCAATTTTTGGTGCGTTCTTGTAAAACTTTTGCTCTGCGTTTTTTTTTCAGCCAAGAGATCCAGAAATGGTGCAGGAATCTATAAATAATCGACGTGTGCAACATAGCCTTAAAGGGTACTTTGCACGTGGCGACATCGCTACTGCGATATCGTCGGGGTCAAATCGAAAGTGACGCACATCCGGCGCCGGTAACGATATCGCAACGTGTAAAGCCTAGATGCGCCGATAAACGATCGCAAAAGCGTCGTAAATCTGTGATCTGTGTAGTGTCGGTCATTTTCATAATGTCGCACCAATAGGACATACGATGTTCCTCACTCCTGCGGCAGCACACATCGCTGTGTATGAAGCCGCAGGAGCGAGGAACTTCTCCTTACCTGCCTCCACGGGCTATGCGGAAGGGAAAAGGTGGGCGGGATGTTTACGTCCCGCTCATCTCCGCCCCTCCGCTTCTATTGGCCGCCTGCCATGTGACGTTGTTGTGATGCCGCACGACCCGCCTCCTTAGGAAGGAGGTGGGTCGCCGGCCAGAGCGACGTCGCAGGGCAGGTAAGTGCGTGTGAAACTGTCGTAGCGATAATGTTCGCTACGGCAGCTATCACAAGATATCGCATCTGCGACGGGGGCGGGGACTATCGCGCTCGGCATCGCTACAATCGGCTAGCGATGTCGTAGTGTGCAAAGTACCCCTAACTTTTTATTAGTTCATATTTTCAATACCCTTTTATATTTTGTAAGGAAAAAATATCTAAAATTCATTCTACAGTAGGGTGAAAAATGGATGGCCAAAAAGTGTGATTACGAAAGTCAGTCCGGTTACTCCAGTTGTCGACTTGACTTTTCTTGTGTCCAAGTAATTTTCATAGACTCCACAGAAAGCAACTTACAAAGTAGAAAACACATTTCTTATTCCATTTAATGTCCTATTTTTGGATCTTCAAACCTGAAATTGGGGATAGGTGCAGAGGACTAATTATTTTTCATCAACCTAAACTTTTGCAAGCTGCACGTGCATCTGTAGGGGGAGTCAGAACTGATACCCAATGGTTATCTGGAGTGACCCGGCACTTTTTTGTTTCCCTTAGCTTACAGAATTGGTTCTGTGCGGATGTCCATATTTTAGTAGAGTAAATGGACTGTACCATCAGTAACATTAATGTTACCTGTCGCCAAATCCAGGGTCCAGCTTTTGCTTTTTTTTTTTTATTTTTTTTTTTTTAATCCTGTTGCACCTTTTGAGTTTTCTGTAGGTTTTTTGTCTGTTTTTTTTCTGAAAGGGAACCGGTCACCAGATTTGGGGCCTAAAAGATGCAGCCACCACCAGTGAGCTCTTATATACAGCACGTTAGAATGCTGTATATAAGAGCCCAGGCCGCTGTGACCGCATAAAATACACTTTATAATAGTCACCTAAACGGTTGCTGCGGTGGAATTTTGTCGGATGGGTGTCTCCGTTGCCGATGCTTCCTCTTTCGGCAATCTTTGTCATCCTTCTTCTGAAGCCGGGGTGCACGACACGTCCTACGTCATCCCCACTTGCCGGCATT